>NC_041389.1:723612032-723655179 GCF_002162155.2 Triticum dicoccoides | reverse complement strand
ATTGTTGAACTCCTGTCTCCGCATTCATCTGGTTTGTAAGACCTTTTTGCATGTTGTTTTAGCTTGCAAAACATCTTATATTATGGGACGGAGGGAGTAGTAATAATTTGCAAGGTAGGTTTGTTATATTTCTTAGTAGGCTATTTCGTTGGTTGCATGGCCCTGGGCCTGCCGGCCTGGTGTGATCGCTCAAACTTCTCCCGAACTTTTTTCTTTGCCGATAAGGGCCTTCTCCCGATATTTCTTTAAGGTCGCAGCTTTGTTTCCAATCTTCTAGAGTCCCCCCGATTTGATCGTATCTGCTTGCCGGCGGCGCGAACGCAAGGAGCAGTAGCCAGTAGGGCAAGGGCCAGGCGGCATAATTCGCTCCACGAATTCGAGCAGAAATCAGCGGTAACCAGGACTAGCCGGGGGCAACACCATCAAGGAAAGAATAAGAAAGCCGATGGCTGCGCGCAAGGCTAAGGCAGATCAGAAATTAGCGTTTACCAGGGCTGGCATGGGCCAACGCCGCCAAGCAAAACAGAAGACGGCCGCTGGTTGATTGAGTGCCAAGGCTAAGACCAGATCAGTCGGGAGATTTAATTTAGGTATCACAAACTAGTTCCTGTCCGTCAGGTACGCCCAAGCCAAAGTAGATTTATTTCTTACTTTTTCTCTCCAACAATTTACTGACTAATGACTATACTAAACAACTGAGTTAGCATGTGTGCTTGCATTTTCTGGACTTATTCCATACTTTCTAGCGCTAGTTTTTTACTGGTATGTCATGCCTGTCAACTATGAGGTCTCTCTGGTAACTTCATCGATTTCAATATTCGCTGGCTCATCCTCCCGGAAGTATATGGATAGAATGTATGTGTACTTTTACAAGGGTGGATGTGCATATGCGTTTGTGAGCTCTGGAAAAAAGACAACTCAGGAAATACAAGTACACTGTGGAAGCACACGTTGTGCGACAACATAATTAGACCTAAATAATCATGAGCAACGAACCACAAGCAGAAGCCTAAAAAAATTCCATTATTTGATTCTATCCACAAGATCTTGACAAACTGTGAGATGACATTCCTGTTATCCACACACGCATGCGTGTAGACTAACTAATTGTTCCATCGAATGTCTTGATAGGATAAGTAGATGAGCTCGATGCTACCTTTTTTTGTAATTAAAGTCAGATGTTTAGTAATGTTATATACATTTTTTTTTCATAAACTGGAATCAGTCCAAAACTGTATTTGCCCCAAACCTCCTGTTTTCATGCCATTTGTGCCAATTTATTCATCTCGGAATCTAAACTAGGATTGGAGCAAAATGCGAGTCAGTTTTGAACTGAACTAAAACTGGAGCAGAGAATCAGAATAGTGGACATATATCCAACTCAAGAAAAGAGGAAGAATAGTAGATATATACTTCTCAAAATAAAAAATAAAAGATAATATAGTAGACATATACGGGTCGGACCTGGGCCCATGAAGACACGGTAACCACCATGGGCATGTGGCCCAAACTCCAGGCGGGCTATACATCGCTCGACTCGAGCTGTTGCAAATGGGCCAGCCCAGGAAGGTACGAGGTATGCTCGTCTTTTCTCCTATTTTTTTCCTTTGTTATTTTATCATTTTTTACCTTATTACAATTTTCTAAAATATTGTATATAAATATATATTCAAGAAAACCAAAGGAAATAAAAACGAAATAGTGAATTTTAAAAAGATACATAATGTAAATAAGTGTTTGCTTAATTGGAAAAGATGATAGCAAATTAAAAAATGTGGTGACACTTTAAAAATGTCACGTGTTTCAAAAGATATATATATGAAATAAAAAATAATAATTTATTTTAAAAGAACTAAATGTATATAAAGTAAATTCTATAAATGTATAAGAAATATTCTATGCCGTTTTAAAAATGTTGACGTGTTTCAAAATATTAAAGTGAACTTTTTTTATAGTTGAAAAATGTATCACTCAAATGGCAGAATCGCCACAATCTGCAATACAAAGATCAAGTACCTCTGACAAGCCAGAGTTTAACCAAACTATTGTTCTACTTTCTGTTCTAGCAAATTTAGCCAAGAAATCACTAATAAGGTTCTGGCCACTAGAAATATGTCATACAAAGGTTGTCCGAAGACTCAAGAGACGCTTGATCTCCCACACCAATGAAGCAAAGGAAATAAAAACGAAATAGTGAATTTTAAAAAGATAACATAATGTAAATAATTGTTTGCTTAATTGAAAAATATGATAGCAAATTAAAAAATGTGGTGACACTTTAAAAATGTTCACGTGTTTCAAAAGATATATATGAACTTAAAAATTTAATAATTTATTTTAAAAAATAAATGTATATAAAGTAAATTATATAAATGTATAAGAAATATTCTATGCCGTTTTAAAAATGTTCACGTGTTTCAAAATATTAAAGTGAACTTTTTTTATAGTTGAAAAATGTATCACTCAAATGGCAGAATCACCACAATCTGCAATACAAAGATCAAGTACCTCTGACAAGCCAGAGTTTAACCAAACTATTGTTCTACTTTCTGTTCTAGCAAGTTTAGCCAAGAAATCACTAATAATGTTCTGGCCACTAGAAATATGTCATACAAAGGTTGTCCGAAGACTCAAGAGACGCTTGATCTCCCACACCAATGAAGCAAAGATGGATCTATCCATATTCTTCTCATAGATCATTTTAACTGCTGCTAGAGAGTCCATCTCCACATGAATAGCAAGCTTTGTTCTCTAAATTGCAATCGACAAGTCCTCCATGCACGCACGAAGCTCCGACTCAAAGGCATTCCTGCATGAGAAAAATAATCAAGTATTTCAAAAATGCATAAATGTATGTGAAATGAATCACTCAATGTATGTGAAAAAAGTTGGTAGCATAGAAAAAAAAATATGTTTGTGACTTCTTAGAAATGTTTACCCGCTTAAGAAAACTGTACGTGCCATTATAAAAAATGTTAACCATGTTTGGGAAACGTGAAATGTGTATCGATTAAATGTTTCAGATGTATATGAAAAAAGTAGACATCGAAAATGCATTTGAAAGAAATTTTAATCATTGTATTAGAAAAAATGTTAAACATGTATAAAAAATATATTCTTGATGTATACAAAAAATGAAGACATAAAAACATTTATTTTCTAAAATTATGTATTTTAACAATGTTTCACATGTATAAACATAAATGTTTCAAATGTTGATGAAAAACATACATATAAAAACCAAGGAAAACAATGCAAACAACATATAGAGAAGATAGCTCAGTCAAAACGGTTATAAAACCAAAGAAAACCCAGAACAATAAATAAAAATCTTAAAAAAGAAAGAGAAATAAAGAAAATCAATGAAACAGAAGAAAGAAACAAGGAAACCCAATGAAAACAAAGAAAAATAAAAAGGCCCAAGAATAAACAAAGAACAACAAAGAACAAAAGAAAGAAAAGAGAACGCCGTGAAAATCGAGAAAAACCAAAGAAAACTGAAGTTATATCAAAGAATAGAAAAAAAACCAAGAAAACTGGTGATAAAACAATAAGAAACAAAGAAAAAGGAAAAGGAAAAAAAATGGAGAAAACTGGAGCAGGAGCGAACATACATTGAGCAAAACCTTCAGGTGAATGAAAAAAACACCTATAGTCTACATCGAGTTGTCAAAACATGAACGATAAAAACCCTGAGTGAACGGTGTGCCAAAAAATGGGCGAAGGGGGAAAACCTTTAGGTCAGCCTGGCATACATCTCGCTATGAGCGAGACATAGTGCTAGCGTCCTCTCCTAGGTAAATATGCATACTCTTTACTAGTATTACCCCTAAAAAGAGTTTTCTTTAGAAGACCCTAAAAAGAGCAATACCAGTATTCCAGATCCTATTGGACGCGCAGCCCGATTGGGCTGGCCCATTCCAGTTCGAAATGTAAAACAAAAAACAAAAATTGGGCCTGCGAGGGAGAATCGAACACGAGACCTTTTAGGATTTCAGCGTGCGGGAATAGCCACACTCGAGTTGATGGTGTTAGGGGAGTAAAAGGTAGCGCAACACGCTAAGAACTACTTTTTCCGATCCATATTACTCGTTGCTCAAACGAATGTATCTAGCACTAAAATACGTGATACATTTGTTTGAACAATAAGTAATATGGATCAGAGAGTAGCAACAAAAGCAATAAAATACAAAAAAATTGAGAAATTTTATTTTAAATGTGAATAATATATGGTGAACTTTTGTTTTCAAATGCCCACTAAACAAATTTTCTATACACGATGATTTTTCCCATATATAGTGAACATTATTTTTGAAGACATGAGAAAATTTTGGAATCTTGAACTTTTTTTAAAAAAGAATAAAAATTGTTTAATAACATGAGCAGATTTTGGAATCTCAAATTTTCCTACAATAAAAATAGATTTTTTTAAAATTTCGAACGAACTTGAAATCTTGAACATTTAAAAAATCATTTATGAAGAAAGAAAAAGTAAAATAAAAACAAAAATTAAGATGAATAAAACCAAAATTAAAAAACAAAAGAAAAAGTCCGGCCCGCCTATACACCGCATTTAGCGAAGCCACAACGTTTGACCTTGGGAGCGTCAAATAGAATATACAGGTATACGGTGGATTACCTATTTGTCGCTGGGAGTTCCTATACACCGCGTTCTGTACTGTATATGTTACCGTGAACTTTTTTTAACATAGTACAGACACAAACACTTATATATACGCGTGTACACTCACCCTTATAAACGCACACACGTTCACCAGACTTCAAATCCTGGTGCTCGCATTTATTCTGAATTTATTTCAGTTTTTCGGTGATGTGGGTTCAATGGTAGGAGATGTCCAGACAACTATGAGACGATTACGATGACTTCCGTACAATCTCAAATTTTACATGTTTAGGTGTCTCTTCTTGGTTCTCAAATTTTCTTCGAAGCCTCCAATCAATCGAATTTGAACTTCCAAAGTTTACATGTTTTGTGCCTTTTTATTGAATCTAAGAATCTTTGGCAGCCACTGCATCCCAAATCATGTGTTTGAACAAACCCTAAAAAAGAAAGAATCTTGTTGTAATTCCATCATGTACAAGTTAGCTCCCCTTTGATATTTTATTCTAGTACTCGCTATCCAGTCAAGCTCCCACGAATGAAACTGAACTACTATGCCAACCAAATATGTGAATCTGGCCTTTCAAAAGGTGTTATTTTTATTTGTAAGTAACACACAAACTCACTTACCTTGTTGAAATCATTCATCATTCTTATTCACTTTTCTTTTCTTACAAGAGGAAAAATGCATTACACTTTTTTGGATTTAGACTTCATAATGACCAGAATAATATAATTGTCTTTTTTGTAGATAAAGCGGTGAATTTTCTCTGCACGACATGTAGAACTGAAGATTTTCAATTTTTTTTTCATAAATTTGAATTGCTCAATGTTTCCATTTTGAGCTGGCATTAGTATACATACTAAACTTTTTTGAAGATTACAATTGTTGTTTTGTATACAAGAAAAATAGTATTTGAGATGTGGGACATTAGAAATGTGGTGATTTCTTCCCCACCACATGTTGCTTTCTTGTCCTCTCAAAACCCCATATGCTCTTCTCTCTCCATTCCTTTTTGTTTCTCGTTCCTACTAGATCAAATTCTAAATCGAGCACTTAATGATTGCTTCATGCAGAGAGGGAGATGGGATTTTTATGTTGGAAGATGAGAGGGTGAAGCTTTAGGAGGTGATGTCATTGATAATCCTCATCATCGATGTGACTCGGTGATGGCTGCAACACACTCATCATCTGTGGAGACTTGCAAGTTCAAACCATGAAGGAACAAGGGGATGCACCATCATATCACTGTTTGTGGGCATCAAGAGGAGAGAAAAGCATGATGAACAACACCTGACCTCTACATAACTAGAGTGCACATAGCCAGAAACTAATGCTACTTGTGAGTTGCGTTGGGATTTCCCCTGAAGAGAAAGGTGAAGCATTACAGTAGAAATAAGTATTTCCCTCAGTGAAAACCAAGGTTATCAAACCAATAGGAGCACCAACCAAACCCCAGTGAACATCACCAGCACACATAAAAGCAAATACTTGCACCCAAATGGGCAAGAGGGTCGTCAATTCCCTTGAACTCGTTACTTGCAATGATTAAATCTTGTATAGATAGATAAGTAAATTGAAAAACAAAAGAAAAGTAAAATAATTATAGCAAGGTATATTTGGTTTTACTAATATGATTAATGTAGACCCCGGGGCCATAGTTTTCTCTAGAAGCTTCTCTCTCAAAACAATAGCATACAGTGGGTAGACTAATTAGTATTGGGCAATTGGTAGAAATACCTCTCTGGATAGGCTGCCAAACTTCTCTCATGCGAAGCGAGGCTCACACTCATCTCCTCCATGCTTGACGCCCTAGCCACCCACTTCACAACTGTTTTTAGGATCCCCAAGAAAATCATTAAAAGACTAGACGCCATTCGTAGATCCTTCTTTTAGGCTGCTGAGGAAACCTGTTCTGGCGCTAAGTGCCTCGTTGCCTGGAAAAATGTTTGTACGCCCAAGGCGGCTTGTGGTCTGGGCATCAAATCTCTTGCCCTCCAAACAACTGCCTCCTTATGAAATTCGCTTTCAAACTTCTCCAAAAACCAGACCTGCCTTGGGTTCACTTGCTCTTCCAACACTACTCTCTCGATTTTACGACAAAGCCTCACAACCCATCCTTCCTCTGGAAGATCATTAGCGGTCAACTGAACTCCATTTGTAATATCTCCTTTGTCCCTATCAATAATGGTTCGTCTACCTTTTTCTGGCTCGACTCATGGCTGCTCCCTACTTCGCTCGCAGATTCTTACCGGCATATTTTTTTTTCTCACTCCAACTCCCCCTCCGTCATGGTATCTCAAGTCATGCAGAATGCTTTACTCGCTACTCTTCGGAATCACCTAACCAATGTTGCTTCCCTCGAGCTTGCGTCCGTTTTGTCTTTGTTGCAGGATGTTACCGGCAGTCACATGGCTGGCGGCAGGTTCCTCAACCATGGCTACCTGTTCAGATTGACCTCAACGCCGGATACATTTGAAGCTCCAAGGCACCTATCAAGGTTAAGATCTTCGGTTGGCTTTTGTGCCTTGACCGCCTAAGCACGATGGCTAACTTGCTACGTAAGACCATTACATCCGTCTCTTCTTGCCCACGGTGTGGTCTTACATTGAAGGATGCGATGACCTTGCATTGCTCTTCTCATGCGCGACTCAGGTGTGGTCTCTGCTGGGCCTTCAAACACCTCTCATCATCGATCATGTTTGGGATATTCCTATCCTAGATGGCCTCGACATCAATATTTGACCCATAGTCGCCCTCACCATCCTATAATAGTTTCGGAACTGCTCTTTGATCCACAGTCGCCCTCGCCATCCTATGATTGTTTCGGGACTCTAGAAATGCTCGTGTCTTCCGCACCCTTAGAAACATTATTGATGATAGTTTCGGGACTCTAGAAATGCTCGTGTCTTCCGCACCCTTAGAAACGTTATTTCCGACTTTACTCTTTGGGTCTCTAGGTTTAAAGACTTCAGAAATAACGCACCCTTAGAAACATTATTTCCGACTTTACTCTTTGGGTCTCTAGGTTTAAAGACTTCAGAAATAATGGCCTTTAAATTTAAGGACCCCATATTTCCGCGATACCCTTAGAATTATTTTTGACTTTACTTTTTGGGTCTTTAGGTTTAAAGACTTGAGAAATAATGGCCTTTAGATTTAACTCCCCCCATACCCTTAGAAACATTATTTCCGGCTTTACTCTTTGGGTCTTTAGGTTTAGGAGGGAGGTTGTCGTGTCTTGGCATGTGTATCTCTCCTTTCGCTGTAATCTATCTATGGTGTAACTCGCCTTGAGCTTTTTGCATATTACGATGGACCTCTCCCCTGTGATTGTTCAAAAAAATCTAACTAAAAAAACAGAATAATGCAGATGTAACTGAAAAAGAAAATCCATGTTTAGATGTTCCTTCTTTTTAAGTCAGACATTGGTTGGAATGGGATCGAGTGGAGGCAGCACATGAAGCGTGACACTCACACGCACATCCATACGTGTACGCATCCAAACTGCACTGCACATCTATGTGTACTTATCCAAACCGAACGTACTGCGCTAGTTGCATTACACATTAATCGAACAGAAAAGAGAAGATAACACAGTTGACATCACTGCAAAACTTAAGAAGCAAATTGATTGATCATACTACTAAACTGAAGCATCCATGGATCCCTACCAACATGACACAACATAAGGAAAGAAAGCAGTAGCGATATATGTACGTCCCTACCAAAAAGAACACACCCACTAGGTACATGTACATGTCTACAACCATGCACACACACACACACGCACCAACACCATGTATGCATACAAGATGTATCAACGTCTTACACCCTGGCCACGCCGCCGGTGCCCATGCCCTTGCTGTGAGGGTCGCCGGCGCCATACCCGCCGTGCTCCGCGCCGTACCCACCAGCATGGTTACCACCGAACTGGTTGCCGAAGAGGCCAGAGTGCAGTGCGAGCACGTACAGCAGCTGCGTGAAGGCCAGGATGATGACGAACGCCTCCAGCACCCTGAGGCGCCACCCACGGTACCCGCTGTTAGACTGTATTTACATGTGTATATTGTAACGTTGTATACCACCTCATTATATATATATGTGATAGGCCAACCCTACAGTGTTGTGCCGGTTTCCCCCAAAGCCTATTGTCTTACATGGTATCACGCTAGGTTACGTCCGCTTCCGCCTACAAACCCTAAACCGCAGCCGTCGCCGCCGCCGTCACCGCCGCCGCCGTCGCCCGACTGCTATGACGTCCGCCCCTGCGTCCGGCTCCACCGCCATCGGTTTTCTGCCGGCCTCCCTCGCGGCGCTTCTCTCGAGGCCGCTGGATGCCGCCTCCCTTCAGGCGCCGATCGGGACACGGAGCGTTGGCTCCCTCTTCGCGCTCCCGCCGGCTGCTACTTCGCCCGGGCAGGCGCTTGTGGCCCACACCGCCGCCGCCCCGTCAACCGCGGCTGTCGCGCCCTTGGCCACTGCGCCGCTGGTGGCGGAGGACGTCGCGCTGGCAGGCTTCGCGGCGTCAACCGCGGCCATCGCGCCCTCTGTCACCGCGCCGGCTGCCCCTCTGACTGTCTTCACGGTGGTCTCACCTCAGCCAGTCTCCTCGATGGGATCGCAGCCGCCGCCGCCGTTTCACTTCGGCCATCTCATCACCATCAAGTTGTCGTCGGACAATTACATCTTCTGGCGCGCGCAGGTTCTTCCGCTTCTTGGGAGTCACTATCTGCTTGGCTATGTCGACGGCTCTCTCCCTTGCCCTCCTGCGCTGGTTGACAGCGTGCACGGTCCGGTCTATAATCCGGCTCACCGTGTCTGGACAGGGCAGGATCAGGCGAACCTCTCCTCCATCCAGGGGTCGCTCTCTCCGGCCGTTGCTGGGCTTGTTGTCTTCGCCAAGACGTCCCACGAGGCATGGACTATTCTTGAGCGCTCGTTTGCGGCACAGTCGCAGGCTCGTGTATCTGGGCTCCGTCGCCAACTTGGGGAGTGTCAGAAGCTTGACTCCACCGCCACTGAGTTCTACAACAAAGTCAAGAGTCTCGCCGACACGCTGGCCTCCATTGGACAGCCCCTCACCGACTCCGAGTTCAACTCGTTTATTGTCAATGGTCTTGATGAGGAGTATGATGCCCTAGTCGAGATCATCAATGAGAGGGGCAACTCCACGCCCATGCCAGCACACGAGGTCTTTTCACGCCTCCTTCTTACTGAGCAACGAGTCGAGACGCGCCGATCCAGGGGCAACGGCGCCCTCTCGGCAAACGCCGCCATCAAGGGTGGTCGCTCCTCTGCTTCATCCAGGGCTCCTTCGGGGCAGTCACCACCACCCGCCTCGGCCCCTCCTCCTACTGCGACGCTACCAGGGGCTGGCGGTCCACGTGTGTGCCAGCTTTGTGGTCGCGATGGGCACTGGGCCTCGAAGTGTCACAAGTGCTTCCAGCGGGGTTTTCTTGGTCTCGGCAATGACGGGAAGGATACACGCAACTTTGCTCGTCAGGTCGCCATGGCTGATCGCCCGCCGCCGCAGAAGCCACAGGGACACACTCAGTCCTACTCCATTGATCCCCACTGGTACATGGACTCTGGGGCGACAGAGCACCTGACCAGTGAGATGGGGAAGCTTCACACTCGTGAACCCTACCATGGCTCCGACAAGATCCACACCGCCAATGGAGCAGGTATGCACATCTCTCATATTGGTCAAGCATCACTTCTCACTAGACATGCCAATAGGAGTCTTCAACTTCGCAATGTTCTTCGAGTTCCATCTGTGACACGTAATCTTCTTTCAGTTCCTAAACTCACTCGTGATAATAATGTGCTTTGTGAATTTCATCCTTTTGATCTTTTTATTAAGGATCGGGGCACGAGGGACATTCTTCTTAGTGGGCGGCTCTGCCAAGGTCTCTATCGTCTGGAGCATCCTGGCGTCGCTCGCGTCTTTAGTGGAGTTCGGGTATCTCCGTCACAGTGGCATGCTCGTCTTGGTCACCCGGCCACACCTATTGTCCGGCATGTTTTGCGTCGTCATGAGCTTCCTAGTGTGTCTAGTAATAAACATGTAGCAGTGTGTGATGCTTGTCAGCAGGGGAAGAGTCATCAACTTCCTTTTTCGGAGTCCAGTCGTGAGGTGAAACATCCTTTAGAACTTGTGTTTTCAGATGTATGGGGTCCTGCTCAGACTTTTGTTAGTGGTCATAATTATTATATCAGTTTTGTTGATGCTTACAGCCGCTTTACCTGGCTTTATCTTATCAAACGTAAATCTGATGTGTTTGACATTTTTGTTCAGTTCCAAAAACATGTTGAACGTCTTCTCAAGCACAAAATTGTTCATGTTCAGTCGGACTGGGGTGGCGAGTATCGCAACCTCAACTCCTTCTTTCAGTCGCTTGGGATCACTCACCGTTTAGCATGTCCACATACACATCAGCAGAATGGTTCAGTAGAACGTAAGCATCGTCACATTGTTGAAGCTGGTCTGACTCTTTTGGCCCATGCATCTGTTCCGTTTCGTTTTTGGAGTGATGCTTTCACCACTGCATGTTTTCTCATCAATCGTACTCCCACTCGTGTTTTGAATATGAAGACTCCCATTGAAGTTCTTCTTAATGAACAACCGGACTACACCTTTCTCAAGGTGTTTGGGTGTGCTTGCTGGCCCCATCTCCGTCCATATAACAAGCGTAAGCTTGAGTTTCGTTTCAAGAAGTGTGTTTTTCTTGGTTATAGCTCTCTTCATAAAGGATACAAATGTCTTCATGTGCCCACTAATCGTGTCTACATCTCTCGGGATGTTGTGTTTGATGAGCATGTTTTTCCCTTTGCCAAACTCCCTGTGTCCACTACCGAGCCACCTATCATGCATTCATCCTCTGTTGCTCCTGACCAATTTGATGATGTTGCATATTCTCCTCTATTGTTGCCTAACCATGGTGCAGGCACTGGTCGTGGGGCTCATTTGGAGATTCTGGAAGCGTCATCTTCCTCTTCGTCGCCATCGCCTTCATCCTCGGCACCTTCTGTTGTGCATGAGGAGCACATGGCGCCCCTGCATGGCCTCGGTTTCCGTGCTCATGCACGGCCGATCGACGTCCTGGCCCGGTCGCCTCTGGCTTCTGGGCTGCCTTCGCCATCGTCGCGCCCTGCAACCCCGCCGACTAGGCCGGCCTCCTCGGTCCCTGTCTCGCCCAGGGCGTCGAGGCAGTCATCACCAGGCCTGGCCTCGCCCGCCCCTGCCTCGCCCAGGGTGTCTGGGCCCTTCTCACCAGGGCCGGCCTCGCCTGCTCTCGCCTCGCCAAGGCCGTCTAGGCCGGTGTCACCGGAGCTGGCCTCGCCCACTCTCGGTTCGCCCATGGCCTCTGAGCCCCTGTCGTCGGGCCAGTCTTCGCCATGCAGCCCGGAGTCGTCTGTCCCGAGCTCGCCTGAGGTGATTCCTGCATCTCCGGCGACCGTCACGTCTCCGTCACCTTCGCCTCCGCCGGCTCCTGCTGCTGCTCTACGTCCACATACGCGCAGTCGGAGTGGCATTTTTCAGCCTAAGCAACGTCACGATGGCACAGTTGCTTGGTTAGCGGCGTGCATGTCTGCTGCTCTCGCAGATCCATCCTCTGAGCCACGCACGTATCAAGCTGCTATGCGCATTCCTCATTGGAGAGAGGCCATGGAGCAGGAGTATCAAGCGCTTCTTCGCAATCAGACATGGACTCTTGTTCCTCCACAATCACGGGTAAATGTCATTAATTCCAAATGGGTTTTCAAAGTGAAGAGGCATTCTGATGGGTCCATTGAGCGCTATAAGGCTCGTCTGGTTGCTCGTGGTTTTCGACAGCGTTTTGGACTTGACTATGAAGACACCTTCAGTCCAGTGGTCAAGCCTACTACCATCAGACTTCTTCTCTCTCTGGTTGTTACTCGAGGTTGGTTTCTTCGTCAGCTTGATGTTCAAAATGCTTTTCTTCATGGTGTCTTGGCGGAGGAGGTTTACATGCGCCAGCCTCCGGGTTTCTCTGATCCGGATCGCCCTGATCATCTCTGTCGTTTGTCCAAGGCAATTTATGGTCTGAAGCAGGCTCCTCGTGCTTGGCATGCTCGTCTTGCAATGGCTCTTCGTGCTCATGGTTTTGCATCATCAACTGTTGACTCCTCATTGTTTCTTTTTCAAAGGCCTGAGGTTACTATGTACTTGTTGGTCTATGTAGATGATATCATTTTGGTCAGCTCCTCTCAGTCGGCTGCTACTGCGCTTGTTCGCTCACTTGGTGCTGATTTTGCGGTCAAGGACCTTGGGAACCTTCATTACTTTCTTGGTGTGGAGGTTACTTCTCGTGCTACTGGCCTTGTTATGACGCAGAAGAAATACTCTCTGGATTTGTTGCAGCGAGCTGGGATGCTTAAGTGCAAACCGACGACTACACCCATGTCTACCACTGATAAACTCAATGTTGTTGATGGTGTGCTTCTTTCTACTTCTGATGCAACAGAGTACAGGAGTATTGTTGGTGGGCTCCAGTACTTGACGATCACGCGACCAGACATTTCCTATGCTGTTAACCGAGTCTGCCAGTATCTGCAGTCACCCCGTGACACTCATTGGTCTGCTGTCAAGCGGATTTTGCGCTATATTCGTTTCACGGTGGCTCATGGTTTGCATATTCGGCCGTCTGACTCTGGTTGTCTTTCAGCATATTCTGATGCAGACTGGGCTGGCAATCCGGATGACAGGCGATCCACGGGGGGTTATGCTGTCTTCTTTGGCTCTAACCTGATTGCCTGGAGTGCTCGGAAACAGGCTACTGTCTCGCGTAGCAGTACTGAGGCTGAGTATAAGGCTGTGGCCAATGCCACATCAGAGATCATCTGGGTACAGTCCTTGCTTCAGGAGTTAAGTATACCCCAATCACAGCCTCCTGTTCTTTGGTGTGATAACATCGGTGCTACATACCTTTCTGCAAATCCGGTATTCCATGCCCGAACGAAACACATTGAAGTTGACTATCACTTTGTGCGTGAACGTGTCTCTCAGAAGCAACTACAGATCAAGTTTATTTCTTCCAAGGATCAACTTGCTGACATCTTCACCAAGCCATTGCCTTTGTCACAGTTTGAGACTTGCAGGCGCAATCTTACCCTTCTAGATTCATTAGAAAGTGGCTAAGATTGAGGGAGGGTGTTAGACTGTATTTACATGTGTATATTGTAACGTTGTATACCACCTCATTATATATATATGTGATAGGCCAACCCTAGAGGGTTGTGCCGGTTTCCCCCAAAGCCTATTGTCTTACACCCGCCGATGTGAATCTCCTTGCACGCCAGCCCGAAGGCCAGCGCCGTGATGGCCCACGCCACGAGAGCAGAGGACGCGGAGGTGGCGAGACTGTCGCCGCGCCAGGTGCGGACGTGGTGCACGCTGGCGAGCTTGGATGCGGCGCCGACGACGCCGGCGAGGATGGCGAAGACGAGGAAGTAGAAGGTGGCGCCGTTGCCGCCGACGCCGGGGCGGTTGGTGAGGCCGTTTGATGAAGTGGTTGAGGTTCCAGCTGGCGAAGCCGATGACGATGAGGTACATGATGAGGTTCAGCACCAGCAGCGGCGCCACCATGTTGCGACCCACGCCCGCCATTGCTACTGTGCCTGTTGCTAGCTAGCTTCTCCTTCTTGGTCGAGGTCGAGATGGAGCTGCAGCTGTCGCACTCGATGGATTGGCTTTGGTCGATCTACGTGCTGGGATTGGATTTGGTGCAAGCAAAAACGGAATGGAATGTGATGATTTCTGGATGAGATGGTGAAGGGTGGAGTATAGCTAGTGGGATAAATATATAGGTGTGCAAGAGGGACACGTGTGATGCGCCGTTTACGGGTGGTGCGACGCGTGCGCGCATGGGGCTTTACACGGTAGCTGTTTCGAGTAGCCGTTGGCAGCGTGCGGATGCTTCCACACTTCGCCTCCGTTCCTGGCCACTAGAAATAGAAATGTCACTGCTGTTTGTGAATTGAAAGCCTCCCCGTCAACTGATGATTAGCTACGTAGTGGGATTGGTTGCAAGGAAAGGAAGAGTCGAATGGAAGATGGTTTGTGGATGAGGTAGTTGGATATTGGGGCATTTTTAACACGGATTCTTAAACTCTCCACGTATGTTTTTTTTGAACGCGTTTTGTCATTCAACGTGGAACTATCTGCCGAGGCAACGAACCTGACAATGAATACTAGGGGTACGAATAAGATTTGATCCTAGCTACAGCATATGTGTCACTCGGATTTTACGAGTTCGGGCCCCTCGCGGAGAGGCAAAAGCCCTATGCCTCGGGCCCTTGAGGTTGTCTTTCTCTGGTGACTAGATTATATAGGGTTGTGAACCCTTGCCTCAGAGCTAGGGGACGACGGTTTATATAGAGTGCACAACCCCTCATTATGACTACGTCGGAGTTGAAGGAGGAAGTTAATTACATGTGTTACAGGTAACTGATGTAATAACTTGCGCGACCCTTTCGCCTCCTGTGTCCGAATACTGGCGAGCATGCTCGACTGGCTGTAAAGCATCCGAGTGAGCTGCCTCCATCCGAGCGGATGGATTACATCCGAGTGAATGTTCAAAGGTGGCAGGAACCTCTTGTTGATGATGTGGGGCCCTAGGTGGGTCCAGGATATCATGTCCTTGACCCTACCCTGAGTAGGTGTCCCCATCATTAGCCCCTGAATTGATTGAGGTTTCGTAGGATGAATTAGCTGAATCCTTGTCTCTGGCCGAGTGCTGCCGCTCTAAATCCATCACCAAGTGTTAGCTAATCGTGACATGAGCGAAACCACAACAGATTTTGGACTAGTGTTTCCCGACAGACCGGGCTATGTTGACAGTTGGGTGAAACTTGGTGGCAGTTGTATGTCTCTTGGAAGAGATAGACTAGCGGTCTGAATGCGGACGTGCCATGGAACTAGAGTGGTGATGCCGGTCATGGGCTGATGCGTGAGTAGTTTACCACAGACCTACGGGTCTGTAAGGATCAAGACACGTATTGTATTGTTGGCACTAAGGATAAAACAATGGGGTTTAATCTTATTGCTAGATTTCTTTCTATCTAACTGTGTCGTCTTGCTTATTGCGTTGCTCTGTTTCAAGTAAACTTAATTCCTTGAGATGCATGCTGGATAGCGGTTTCAGGGTGGATTAATAATATTATATGCAGTTGGATAACGGTCTACTTATCGCGACCGTAATGCCTATACAAGACTATGCCATGAATGATCATAGTTTGAATGTTGTTTTTTTGTCAATTGCCCAACAGTAATTTGTCTATCTTGCCATTACCTTCTTTCAAGATACATGCCGCTAGTGAACCTATGGCCCTCGGGCCTATTATCCACATAAACTTGCTTCTACTAAATTGCCTCTTTTATTTTCTTTTACCATTTGTCGTTTCATTATCCCATTACATATCCACTATTTTCTTTTAACCATGTAATGTGGGGACCCCGACTCGTAAGTCGTGATCACCGAATGCACGTGTACAGTGATCCCAGAGATCAATGCTCACTGAACACACAGAAGCTGAATAACAAGAGTCTTACATCCATACATACCGTCTTACACAAATTATGACCATTATGGTCAAGTCTTACATAGATAAAGCCATAAAGGCTGAATACCAAATAAACTTAAGTAGCGGAAAACTTCGTCGATAAGTAGAACCCATGCTATCTGCCCTAACCCTACAGGCATTCTGACTGGAAAATGTCCTAGTTCGCATGTTCGTCTCCAAAGAACTCTTCTTCGAACTCCTGTTCTTCCATGCCTGGCCAATTAAATAACCAGTGGCAAGCCAATGAGTACTTTGAATGTACTCGCAAGCAACCCATATTTTGGTTCAAGATGTAACAATGCATGATATAGGTAAATTTTTGCAGAAAGCTAGTTTTGAGTGCAATGACATGTTCAACAACTTGTAAGACATGCATCAGGAGAATTCAAGTAACCATGAGGACAGGTTACAGATATCAACATAAATAGAGTGGGCACCAATCCAACTCAATCATGTCAAGTCCCTTGACTTGACCCAAGTAGTTTTATCAACACACACACACGGTTTGTAAAACTCTGGACGTAGTTTAAGCAGCACCGCCCAACTGTCCTTGACCGTGGACACGGCTATTCGAATAGTTTTACACTCTGCAGAGGTTGCACACTTTACCCACAAGATCCGAGGAACTTCCGTTTCATCCACGACCCGCGGTACCTCCGGTACCCGGGGTAAGCACCCGATCACTACCTTTCCCTAGACGATACTAACATAGAGTCCACTCGATTGGTAGTAACCCCCGTGCCCAACATTTCACATCTTAAAATTGTGGAGCATCGCTCCCATATTCATCACATACTGGCACGGGGTACCAACGGTGTGTCCGGTGCCCCATTAAATGTTCTTGGCCGCCCTACCTGGCACGAACCCGTCCCGAGAGAGAGCGCCAACTCTCCCCCGTCACTAGTAATGCGGGCTCCAAGCTAGTATCGGCCTAGGTAATCAATAATGCCCTTTCCCATACAAGGGTAGAATGGTTGCGCATGTAAGGTTGGGACAGTCGACAAATCTTAAATCTAATCCGTTTTCGAAAACAACACACACTTGCCTCGGTACACCACTTCGTCATCAAGTGGTTACCCATCTCATCATCTCCCTCGGGCATAAGTGGCACCCGACGGGGTTTTCGAAAAGTCTTTTGAAAATACTTTGTCTCCTTCACCATGCATATACCCGTCCCTTTTTGCGTAGCATCTACTTTACCATTCTATCTACTCCCACCGGCATAACCCTCATAAGAAGGTAGGGTCATGCATAATGCAAGTATCAACGAGGAAGTACGGTGTCAAACCATCAAAGTGGTTACCACCTCATCATGATTCCGTTGCAACAACAATATGGTGCCATATGACATGCATAAAAAGGGTTTCATAGACATGGTCAAAGGGCCGCTTGCCTTGGTCTTCAAGTTCTTCAAATCCTTCTCCTTCTTCTTCTTCAGCAACTTCGTCTAGTACGGGATCTAATCGTCGCAAGAAAATAACGAGAAAATAAGGCAATAGTAAAACAGAAAAACCAAGGTGCACAGAAAAATGTCAACTTATTTTTGTTAAATATTAGGGTGAAAACTAAGAAGGTGGAAATTCCTAGTTTTGGATTTGGAGTAGCAGAATAGAAGAAATTGATTTACAAAGGTATATTTAAATGCTTAAAATCACATTTAAAATATTTACAGTGGAGAAAAGTTTGTTGGATTTGAATGAAAGTTGCACCATTAAATAGGTTGCAATATTTCAGGAATTTAGGAGTTGGAATTAATTTATTTGGACAAAAAATTAAATCTGTGGAATTTGGAAAGGTGACAGAAAAAGACAAAAAAGGCAAAAGAGCTCTGTGCCTGCTGGGCTAGAACAGTCGCAGGGCAGCGGCCCAGCCAGCGAGGCGGCCCAGCGTGCTGGTGCACGGGCGGGGCCCAGGCGTCAGCGAGACAGAGGGAGGCGATGGAGGGGAGAGGCTGACAGGCGGGGCCCGCCTGTCATCCCTAACCCCAAGTCCAGACGGCCAGCGAGCTTACCGGCGACGATGCAGGGCACGGCTGGGCTCAGCGTCGTGTCGCCGTTCGGGTGGTGGTGGTTGTGGTCGCCGGGGTGGCCTAGTTCACCGGCGACGAGGAGGCATGGCGGAGGAGCGTCGGGTGGTGGTCGTTCTGGTCGACTCCGGCTGCAAACGAGGCGGGGAAGAGAGGGGAAATGATCAGTGGGAGGAGGCGGTTTCAGACCGGGAGGAGCGGGGGAGGCCTGTACCTCGCGAACTCTGGCGAGCCGAAGCGGCGGAGCTCGAGCTCGATCTCGAGCTCGGGCGGCTTTGGAGAGGAACTGGGGCGCAAGGGGATGTTTTGGTGAGTGGGATAGCGAGTGGTGAGGAGAGGAGGGCTCGGGGAGGCCCTTACATAGGAGAACGGTGGGGTGCCGTGGACCCGTGCGCCGGCGAGCTCCTGCTCGTTGCCACAGGGCTCGAGAGGAGCTGGTGCCGTGTCTGTGGTGTTGCTGGGCGTGGACTACACCGAGGGGAGCTAAGGAAGAGAGCGGGGAGGGGTCAGAGACGCCGCGCATGTGAGCCGCGCCATTGGCGCGCTCGGGCGGCCAGCGCGCGTGTGAGCAGGGGCGAGAGGAGGGAGAGGGAGGAGGGGGACAGAGGCGTGGCATGACGCATACGTCGAGGCGCATCGTCGGGCGTGCTGGGGAGGCCCGAGGTGGCTGGAGGCGGTTGGAAGGGGGCGGCTACAGTGCGGGAGCGCACTGTAGCGCGCTCCAGAGCGCCCAAATGGCCGGCATGGCCATTTTCTATGCACGTGGTCACGGCCAAAGGTGTCTGGTAGCTCTAGGAGGGAGTAAAGAAGTAGGAGATGACCTTGGATGCCCTGGGTGGCCAGTAGGGGAAGAGAGAGGTAGAAGAAGAGGGAGAAATGAGCTGTCCAGAGAGAGAAAGTGGGGTTTTACCCATCCAATAATTGAGCTGTGGGTTTGCCATTGTTACTGGGGGTGAAAGGGGACTAGTAGGGGTTGTGGTAAAAAGTGGAGCTCATGGAGATTAGTGAAAGAGCCCCAAACAGGGTTTTTAGTTAACATGCAGAAGGTGTTTGATATGGTTTTGGGGTACTTGCACTAACTTACTTCTTGTGGCACTTGGCAGGGGTGTTTGTCATGAAAAAATGATAGGGAAAAAGGAAGATGAGCTCATTTGGAAGAGTTTGCTAATGAAACTTTGGCAAACCCTAGAAATTAGCAAAATGAACTTGTGTAGATCTAGTTGAGCAAATCACTTCTCCTTGATGCACCACTTGGTTTAGTGGCCTCATTTGATCAAGTGAACATGCTCATCAAAGTTGGGGTCAAGGAGAGAAAGTTGGTAGTACAAAGATGTTCAAATTTGATTCTGGTCAGAGAGGGTTTTGGGGCATTTGGGTGAACCAAAATGACTTTAATTGACATGAGGCTTTGCAAGGTGATCACAATATGCATTTGTGACTTGCTGGATTTTCCTTGGATTTTTATGAAAATATTTCCTGTAGAAATATTTCAAATCCTTGAAATGGGCAGAAATGGTTTTGGGAGGTTTTGTCCAATATTTTGAACATGACCATGTGTTTAAACTCTTATATATGGGAAATTTATGTCCACTGAGTTTCCCTGATTTTTGTCAAATATTTTTGAAACAATAAAATAATTTTTCCCTATTAAAGACCATTTCTGGCCTTAAGAAAAAGCTTTTAAATAAAATAGAAAAATAACTTTTAAAATTATATTTTTGTGGTTTATGGGAGTCCTATATCTAATAGGTCTCAAATATACTCTTTGAAATATTTTTTATACCCAAAATCAAGTACTTGCAGTGCAAACCTCAATTTAGGGGTTTTTGGAAAACTAATTTTTGAAAATACTATTTGGCCAAATTATTTTTGTAAGCAAATACTATATTGCACTATACACATGGCATGATCATTGGGCAGAAGTTTGGGGCAAGGAGATGAAGTATATAAGGTGGAGTTGTGTTGACTTTAAAGAGCACTTAAAAAATCACAGAGAGAAAACCAACTCCAAATAAAAGCCAAATAATGCAAAAGTTTTTGTCAAACCACATTTTATCATGATTTATCATCTTAAGTGTTGTGCCCTGAAAATCAGGGTGTGACAGACCTACCCCCCTTACAAGAATCTCGTCCCCGAGATTCCCAAACTAGGCATGGCAAGGAATACAAAAACTTGGATCTGGGGTAGTCTTCAAGTCCTCATGTTGCTTTTGCTTCCGTGTAGTGCTCCATTGAGCTTGAAGTACTTGATGGTGTGGCTTCGTGTATGACACTCTTCTTGATCCAGGTTGCTAATGGGTAGCTCGCGGTAGGTTAGGTTGGGTTAGGGGTCGATGGCTCGGTGGTTAATGCCCTCGTAGAGATCGGGCAAGTTAGAAAGTTGGAAACACTTCCGGGGTTGTGATGCATGGAAGCATTGTGCACATCAGGTAACTCAGGTGGCAACTCCAGCTGGTAACTGTCTTCTCTTCGTCTCGTAGTGATCTCAGAGGGGGTTGTTAAATCTGTTGGAAATATGCCCTAGAGGCAATAATAAAAGCATTATTATTATATTTCCTTGTTCATGATAATTGTCTTTATTCATGCTATAATTGTGTTATCCGGAAATCGTAATACATGTGTGAATAATAGACACCAACATGTCCCTAGTGAGCCTCTAGTTGACTAGCTCGTTGATCAACAGATAGTCATGGTTTCCTGACTATGGACACCGGATGTCATTGATAACGACATCACATCATTGGGAGAATGATGTGATGGACAAGACCCAATCCTAAACATAGCACAAGATCGTATAGTTCGTTTGCTAGAGTTTTCTAATGTCAAAGTATCTTTTCCTTAGACCATGAGATCGTGTAACTCCCGGATACCGTAGGAGTGCTTTGGGTATACCAAACGTCACAACGTAACTGGGTGACTATAAAGGTAGACTACGGGTATCTCCGAAAGTGTCTGTTGGGTGACATGGATCAAGACTGGGATTTGTCACTCCGTATGACGGAGAGGTATCACTGGGCCCACTCAGTAATGCATCATCATAATGAGCTCAGAGTGACCAAGTGTCTGGTCACAGGATCATGCATTATGGTACGAGTAAAGTGACTTGCCGGTAACGAGATTGAACGAGGTATTGGGATACCGACGATCGAATCTCGGGCAAGTAACATATCGATGGACAAAGGGAATAGCGTACGGGGTTGATTGAATCCTCGACATCGTGGTTCATCCGATGAGATCATCGTGGAGCATGTGGGAGCCAACATGGGTATCCAGATCCCGCTGTTGGTTATTGACCGGAGAGCCGTCTCGGTCATGTCTGCTTGTCTCCCGAACCCGTAGGGTCTACACACTTAAGGTTCGGTGACGCTAGGGTTATGAAGATATGTATATGCAGAAACCCGAATGTTGTTCGGAGTCCCGGATGAGATCCCGGACGTCACGAGGAGTTCCGGAATGGTCCGGAGGTAAAGAATTATATATAGGAAGTGCTGTTTCGGGCATCGGGACAAGTTTCGGGGTTATCGGTATTGTACCGGGACCACCGGAAGGGTCCTGGGGGTCCATCGGTGGGGCCACCTGTCCCGGGGGGCCACATGGGCTGTAGGGGGTGCGCCTTGGCCTGGATGGGCCAAGGGCACCAGCCCCTATAGGCCCATGCGCCTAGGGTTTCCACCATGGAAGAGTCCATGTGGTGGAAGGCACCCCTAGGTGCCTTGGGGGGGAGGGAAACCTCCCCTTGGCCGCCGCCCCCCCTAGTAGATGCCATCTACTAGGGCCGGCGCCCCCCCTAGCACCCCTATATATAGTGGGGGGGAGAGGAGGGATTTCACACCAGCCCCTGGCGCCTCCATCTCCCCCCGTTACGTCTCTCCCTCGTAGTATTGGCGAAGCCCTGCTGCTGTGATGCCCTGCATCCACCACCACGCCGTCGTGCTGCTGGATCTTCATCAACCTCTCCTTCCCCCTTGCTAGATCAAGAAGGAGGAGATGTCTCCCGTCCCGTACGTGTGTTGAACGCGGAGGTGCCGTCCGTTCGGCGCTGGTCATCGGTGATTTGGATCACGTCGAGTACGACTACATCATCACCGTTCTTTTGAACACTTCCGTGCGCGATCTACAAAGGTATGTAGATGCATCTAATCACTCGTTGCTAGATGAACTCCTAGATGATCTTGGTGAAACGAGTAGGAAAATTTTGTTTTCTGCAATGTTCCCCAACAGTGGCATCATGAGCTAGGTCTATGCGTAGTTTTTATTGCGCGAGTAGAACACAATTTGTTGTGGGCGTAGATTTGTCAACTTTCTTGCCGTTACTAGTCCTTTCTTGCTTCAGCGGTATTGTGGGATGAAGCGGCCCGGACCAACCTTACACGTACGCTTACCTGAGACCGGTTCCACCGACTAACATGCACTAGTTGCATAAGGTGGCTGGCGGGTGTCTGTCTCTCTCACTTTAGTTGGAGCGGAATCGATGAACAGGGTCCTTATGAAGGGTAAATAGAAGTTGACAAATCACGTTGTGGCTTTAACGTAGGTAAGAAAACGTTCTTGCTAGAACCCTAATTCAGCCACGTAAAACTTGCAACAACAATTAGAGGACGTCTAACTTGTTTTTGCAGCAAGTGGTTTGTGATATGATATGGCCAAAGTTGTGATGAACGATGAATGATCTATATGTGATGTATGAGATGTTCATGCTATTGTAATAGGAATCACGACTTGCATGTCGTTGAGTATGACAACCGGCAGGAGCCATAGGAGTTGTCTTTATTCTTTAATATGACCTGCGTGTCATCGAGGAACGCCATGTAAATTACTTTGCTTTATTGCTAAACGCGTTAGCCATAGTAGTAGAAGTAATAGTTGGCGAGAAACTTCATGGAGACACGATGATGGAGATCATGATGATGGAGATCATGGTGTCAAGCCGGTGACAAGATGATCATGGAGCCCCAAGATGGAGATCAAAGGAGCTATGTGATATTGGCCATATCATGTCACGTTTATTATTTGATTGCATGTGATGTTTATCATGTTTTGCATCTTGTTTACTTAGAACGACGGTAGTAAATAAGATGATCCCTCATACTAATTTCAAGAAGTGTTCCCCCTAACTGTGCACCGTTGCGACAGTTCGCTGTTTCAAAACACCACGTGATGATCGGGTGTTTTATTCAGACGTTCACATACAACGGGTGTAAGACAGATTTACACATGCAAACACTTAGGTTGACTTGACGAGCCTAGCATGTACAGACATGGCCTCGGAACACAGAAGACCGAAAGGTCGAGCATGAGTCGTATAGAAGATACGATCAACATGAAGATGTTCACCGATGTTGACTAGTCCGTCTCACGTGATGATCGGACACGGTCTAGTTAACTCGGATCATGTAATACTTAGATGACTAGAGGGATGTCTAATCTAAGTGGGAGTTCACTAATAATTTGATTAGTTGAACTTAATTATCATGAACTTAGTCTAAAATCTTTGCAATATGTCTTGTAGATCAAATGGCCAACGTAGTCCTCAACTTCAACGCGTTCCTAGAGAAAACTAAGCTGAAAGACGATGGCAGCAACTATACGGACTGGGTCCGGAACCTGAGGATCATCCTCATAGCTGCCAAGAAAGATTATGTCCTACAAGCACCGCTTGGTGACGCACCCGTTCTCCCTGCAGAACAAGATGTTATGAACACTTGGCAGGCACGTTCCGATGACTACTCCCTCGTTCAGTGCGGCATGCTTTACAGCCTAGAGCCGGGGCTCCAAAAGCGTTTTGAGAGACATGGAGCATATGAGATGTTCGAAGAGCTGAAAATGGTTTTCCAAGCTCATGCCCGGGTCGAGAGATATGAAGTCTCCGACAAATTCTTCAGCTGTAAGATGGAGGAAAACAATTCTGTCAGTGAGCACATACTCACTATGTCTGGGTTGCATAACCGCTTGACTCAGCTAGGAGTTAATCTCCCGGATGATGCGGTCATTGACAGAATCCTCCAGTCGCTTCCACCAAGCTACAAGAGCTTTGTGATGAACTTCAATATGCAGGGGATGGAAAAGACCATTCCTGAAGTATTTGCTATGCTGAAATCAGCAGAGGTAGAAGTCAGGAAGGAACATCAAGTGTTGATGGTCAATAAAACCACTAAGTTCAAGAAAGGCAAGGGTAAAAAGAACTTCAAGAAGGACGGCAAGGAGGTTGCCGCGCCCGGCAAGCAAGCTGCCGGGAAGAAGCCAAAGAATGGACCCAAGCCCGAGACTGAGTGCTTTTATTGCAAGGGAAGCGGTCACTGGAAGCGAAACTGCCCTAAGTACTTAGCGGATAAGAAGGCCGGCAAAACAAAAGGTATATATGATATACATGTAATTGATGTGTACCTTACTAGTGCCCGTAGTAGCCCCTGGGTATTTGATACCGGTGCAGTTGCTCACATTTGTAACTCAAAGCAGGGGCTGCGGAATAAGCGGAAACTGGCAAAGGACGAGGTGACGATGCGCGTCGGGAATGGTTCCAAGGTCAATGTGATCGCCGTCGGCACGCTGCCTCTGCATCTCCCTTCGGGATTAGTTTTAAACCTTAATAATTGTTATTTAGTGCCAGCTTTGAGCATGAACATTGTATCAGGATCTCGTTTAATTCGAGATGGCTACTCATTTAAATCCAAGAATAATGGTTGTTCTATTTATATGAGAGATATGTTTTATGGTCATGCTCCTATGGTGAATGGTTTATTCTTTATGAATCTCGAACGTGATGCCACACATGTTCATAATGTGAGTACCAAAAGAAGTAAGGTTGATAATGATAGTCCCACATACCTGTGGCACTACCGCCTTGGTCACATAGGTATCAAACACATGAAGAAGCTCCATGCTGATGGACTTTTAGAGTCTCTTGATTATGAATCATTTGACACATGCGAACCATGCCTTATGGGTAAAATGACCAAGACTCCGTTCTCAGGAACAATGGAGCGAGCAACCGACTTATTGGAAATCATACATACTGATGTGTGCGGTCCAATGAGTGTTGAGGCTTGCGGTGGCTATCGTTATGTTCTCACCCTCACTGATGATTTAAGTAGGTATGGGTATATCTACTTAATGAAACACAAGTTTGAAACCTTTGAAAAGTTCAAGGAATTTCAGAGTGAGGTTGAAAATCAACGTGACAGGAAAATCAAATTTCTACGATCAGATCGTGGAGGAGAATACTTGAGTCACGAGTTTGGCACACACTTAAGAAAATGTGGAATAGTTTCACAACTCACGCCGCCTGGAACACCTCAGCGTAATGGTGTGTCCGAACATCGTAATCGCACTCTATTAGATATGGTGCGATCTATGATGTCTCTTACCGATTTACCGCTATCCTTTTGGGGCTATGCTTTAGAGACTGCCGCATTCACTTTAAATAGGGCTCCGTCGAAATCCGTTGAGACGACACCGTATGAATTATGGTTTGGGAAGAAACCTAAGCTGTCGTTTCTAAAAGTTTGGGGATGCGATGCTTATGTCAAGAAACTTCAAACTGAAAAGCTCGAACCCAAATCGGAAAAATGCGTCTTCATAGGGTACCCAAAGGAAACTATTGGGTACACCTTCTACCTCAGATCCGAAGGAAAGATCTTTGTTGCCAAGAATGGGTCCTTTCTGGAGAAAGAGTTTCTCTCGAAAGAAGTAAGTGGGAGGAAAGTAGAGCTTGATGAAGTATTACCTCTTGAACCGGAAAATGGCGCAACTCAAGAAAATGTTCCTGAGGTGCCTGCACCGACTAGAGAGGAAGTTAATGACAATGATCAAGATACTTCTGATCAAGCCCCTACTGAAATTCGAAGGTCCACAAGGACACGTTCCGCACCAGAGTGGTACGGCAACCCTGTCTTGGAAATCATGCTGTTAGACAACGGTGAACCTTCGAACTATGAAGAAGCGATGGCGGGCCCGGATTCTGACAAATGGCTAGAAGCCATGAAATCCGAGATAGGATCCATGTATGAAAACGAAGTATGGACTTTGACTGACTTGCCCGTTGAGCGGCGAGCCATAGAAAATAAATGGATCTTTAAGAGGAAGACAGACGCGGATGGTAATGTGACCATCTATAAAGCTCGGCTTGTCGCTAAGGGTTATCGACAAGTTCAAGGGGTTGACTACGATGAGACTTTCTCACCGGTAGCGAAGCTGAAGTCCGTCCGAATCATGTTAGCAATTGCCACATTCTATGATTACGAAATATGGCAAATGGACGTCAAAACGGCATTCCTTAATGGTTTCCTTAAGGAAGAATTGTATATGATGCAGCCGGAAGGTTTTGTCGATCCTAAGAATGCTGACAAAGTGTGCAAGCTCCAACGCTCGATTTATGGGCTGGTGCAAGCATCTCGGAGTTGGAACATTCGCTTTGATGAGATGATCAAAGCGTTTGGGTTTACACAGACTTATGGAGAAGCCTGCGTTTACAAGAAAGTGAGTGGGAGCTTTGTGGCATTTCTCATATTATATGTAGATGACATACTTTTGATGGGAAATGATATAGAACTCTTGGACAGCATCAAGGCCTACTTGAATAAAAGTTTTTCAATGAAGGACCTTGGAGAAGCTGCTTATATATTAGGCATCAAAATCTATAGAGATAGATCGAGACGCCTCATAGGTCTTTCACAAAGCACATACCTTGATAAGATATTGAAGAAGTTCAATATGGATCAATCCAAGAAGGGGTTCTTGCCTGTGTTACAAGGTATGAAATTGAGCTCAGCTCAATGTCCGACCACGGCAGAAGATATAGAAGAGATGAGTGTCATCCCCTATGCCTCAGCCATAGGTTCTATTATGTATGCCATGTTGTGTACCAGACCTGATGTAAACCTTGCCGTAAGTTTGGTAGGAAGGTACCAAAGTAATCCCGGCAAGGAACACTGGACAGCGGTCAAGAACATCCTGAAGTACCTGAAAAGGACTAAGGAAATGTTTCTCGTTTATGGAGGTGACGAAGAGCTCGTCGTAAAGGGTTACGTCGACGCTAGCTTCGACACAGATCTGGATGACTCTAAGTCACAAACCGGATACGTGTATATTTTGAATGGTGGGGCAGTAAGCTGGTGCAGTTGCAAGCAAAGCGTCGTGGAGGGATCTACATGTGAAGCGGAGTACATGGCAGCCTCGGAGGCAGCACATGAAGCAATATGGGTGAAGGAGTTCATCACCGACCTAGGAGTCATACCCAATGCGTCGGGGCCGATCAAGCTCTTCTGTGACAACACTGGAGCTATTGCACTTGCCAAGGAGCCCAGGTTTCACAAGAAGACAAGGCACATCAAGCGTCGCTTCAACTCCATTCGTGAAAATGTTCAAAATGGAGACATAGAGATTTGTAAAGTACATACGGACCTGAATGTAGCAGATCCATTGACTAAACCTCTCCCTAGAGCAAAACATGATCAACACCAGAATTCCATGGGTGTTCGATTCATCACAATGTAACTAGATTATTGACTCTAGTGCAAGTGGGAGACTGTTGGAAATATGCCCTAGAGGCAATAATAAAAGCATTATTATTATATTTCCTTGTTCATGATAATTGTCTTTATTCATGCTATAATTGTGTTATCCGGAAATCGTAATACATGTGTGAATAACAGACACCAACATGTCCCTAGTGAGCCTCTAGTTGACTAGCTCGTTGATCAACAGATAGTCATGGTTTCCTGACTATGGACACCGGATGTCATTGATAATGAGATCACATCATTGGAGAATGATGTGATGGACAAGACCCAATCCTAAACATAGCACAAGATCGTATAGTTCGTTTGCTAGAGTTTTCTAATGTCAAAGTATCTTTTCCTTAGACCATGAGATCGTGTAACTCCCGGATACCGTAGGAGTGCTTTGGGTATACCAAACGTCACAACGTAACTGGGTGACTATAAAGGTAGACTACGGGTATCTCCGAAAGTGTCTGTTGGGTGACATGGATCAAGACTGGGATTTGTCACTCCGTATGACGGAGAGGTATCACTGGGCCCACTCAGTAATGCATCATCATAATGAGCTCAGAGTGACCAAGTGTCTGGTCACAGGATCATGCATTATGGTACGAGTAAAGTGACTTGCCGGTAACGAGATTGAACGAGGTATTGGGATACCGACGATCGAATCTCAGGCAAGTAACATATCGATGGACAAAGGGAATAGCGTACGGGGTTGATTGAATCCTCGACATCATGGTTCATCCGATGAGATCATCGTGGAGCATGTGGGAGCCAACATGGGTATCCAGATCCCGCTGTTGGTTATTGACCGGAGAGCCGTCTCGGTCATGTCTGCTTGTCTCCCGAACCCGTAGGGTCTACACACTTAGGGTTCGGTGACGCTAGGGTTATGAAGATATGTATATGCAGAAACCCGAATGTTGTTCGGATTCCCGGATGAGATCCCGGACGTCACGAGGAGTTCCGGAATGGTCCGGAGGTAAAGAATTATATATAGGAAGTGCTGTTTCGGGCATCGGGACAAGTTTCGGGGTTATCGGTATTGTACCGGGACCACCGGAAGGGTCACGGGGGTCCACCGGGTGGGGCCACCTGTCCCGGGGGGCCACATGGGCTGTAGGGGGTGCGCCTTGGCCTGGATGGGCCAAGGGCACCAGCCCTTATAGGCCCATGCGCCTAGGGTTTCCACCATGGAAGAGTCCATGTGGTGGAAGGCACCCCTAGGTGCCTTGGGGGGGAGGGAAACCTCCCCTTGGCCGCCGCCCCCCCTAGTAGATGCCATCTACTAGGGCCGGCGCCCCCCCCCCTAGCACCCCTATATATAGTGGGGGGAGAGGAGGGATTTCACACCAGCCCCTGGCGCCTCCATCTCCCCCCGTTACGTCTCTCCCTCGTAGTATTGGCGAAGCCCTGCTGCTGTGACGCCCTGCATCCACCACCACGCCGTCGTGCTGCTGGATCTTCATCAACCTCTCCTTCCCCCTTGCTGGATCAAGAAGGAGGAGACGTCTCCCGTCCCGTACGTGTGTTGAACGCGGAGGTGCCGTCCGTTCGGCGCTGGTCATCGGTGATTTGGATCACGTCGAGTACGACTACATCATCACCGTTCTTTTGAACGCTTCCGTGCGCGATCTACAAAGGTATGTAGATGCATCTAATCACTCGTTGCTAGATGAACTCCTAGATGATCTTGGTGAAACGAGTAGGAAAATTTTGTTTTCTGCAACGTTCCCCAACAAAATCTTGGAGTGATCTCGAAGGGGGCCGATGAATCTTGGTGTGGGTCTCCTTGTCATGAAAATGCTTGCTTCCTTAGAGAGGAGTGGCTTGCAGATACACCTGGTCTTCGACGCGGATGTTTACTTGATGATGGTGGTAATTCTTCCTCCTTGGCATGGCGGTCTTCAAATGTTCCTTGACCAGCTCAACGATTCTTCTTCCGTCTTCGGGTAGACAAGTATGTCATCAAAGAAAGATGACAACTAACTTGTCCAAGCCCTCCATGAAGTCTATGGGGTACGTAAAGTGGGCTGGGGAATTAGTGGTGGTCTTGTTGAGTGTGGGCCAAGGTGGTTCTAGATCTAGTGTCAAGGCCCAAGGTCCTGATCCGACCATGTTGTAGCTTGGTAGGGCTTAAGGGTTTCAGGGATTCTAGTGTGCGAGTGGATGTTTATCATCCCATCTTTGAGCACAGTTTCTAAGATGCCAATTGTGCTATCTAGTCCTTTAAACAAATCACATCGTATCACTGATAGTATCATTTTGTATAGGTCAACTCCAATCATCACTCATGTGATTCATATCCTCATGACTCTCGAGAGGAGGTCTAACAAAATCAGATATGTCTACGATCCCCAAACTCATGTGTGTGGCTACCCCTAAAAATCCATGGGTAGAGCATACAAGCTTCCAAGCTGGAATAAAAATAGGACAATCCAAGTGCTCATCCTACTCTTCCAAGGTCCATGCTAGTGCATCTCTATCCTAAGGAAACACATCGTATGCCACTCCAAAATCTTGTTTCCTTTTCTATGAATCAACTCCAACAACCCATTAACTTCCATTAATCACTACATATTCCATTAATTCTACAAATCCAACGCCTATGCTGGTGTTCCACATGATCTCCTAAAGTCCTTATAATCCCCAATACTTGAAAGGGCTGCCTTACTATAGTCAGTCCACCAATTCCCGTTATTGTGATCTAGTAATACTCCAAGGTCAAGCTCACAAAGATACCTAAATAAACTCCGACAATTAGTCCATTCTCCTAGTTTATCGTCCACCGAGAAACATGGTATCAATGATCGAGATAATCAGTCTAAATCCAATTTACTCCAAACCATATAGACATACTCAGCATCTATATTCAACTAGAATCACCTACTTAAATCCAAATCTCTAGTCCAACGAGAATTCCTACATGTTCCCCCAAGTCATTTACGTAATATCAACTGTCTCCTATCAATATCACATGGCTAAGTTAAATCCAAATACTTCCAAGAATTCCAGCTTGCGAACACAATTATCCTACTAAATCCAATTTACTCAGGGGTGATGAAAGCTATGCTAATCTATACTCATGATCCCACCAAGTTCATCTATCAACATGAAAACCTCATAATCCACCAAATAGTCTCGGACGATTCCTCAAAGTCATTGATATAAGCTCACCAAGTCATTTGTCCTCTGTTCGTACATCCTCAAATTGGTCTTTCCTTTGGCATCGTCAGTTCTGGTGCTATATTAGGATGATAATGTGCTTGTTCACTATGTCCACTAGTTCCATAATGAACCCAGTGTCGTGCAAGGTTACGAAGGCTTAACTTGTTCTCTTGCAATACTGCGGGTTAAGCACATGGTGAAGGATTTGAGCTGGGGTATCTCGTGAAGTCTCGAAGGGTCTAGGAATGGGTTTCTAGTCTGGGGGGTTAAACATAACTCTACGGGGTTTTACTTGGTCGAGGAGGTTGTGGAAAAGTTCTTCAGTGCTAGTTGGTTATTGAAGTAGAATCCTTGGTATACCTTGTCTTGCCGATCTTCACTTAAGGAGAGAGAGATGAGAGGGAAAAGTAGCATAGAGGAGGGGAATGCCTAAAGGGGGTTCTATAGTGCAGGTGCAAACAAACAAGTGCCAAAAGATCACACACAATTTCATTAAGATAAGATAGGTGATATAGTTGCATACATGCTGCTTAAGGCAAAAGTGCAACTTATATCAAAACACAAACAGATAAGAACAAGCAACACTCAACATGGTTTCATTTGAACCATCATATGGACTCGACTGCGCATAGGGGGTACACGACTCATCCTACCCTAGGGGTCCTCGTATTCAGTAGTCGTGCTTGCTTCATCACTTTGAGAGAAAGGCGTTCGGTCTTCAGCTTCTAGGTTCCCCTGGGTGCCAATGGACATGCGACAGTCGGCTGCTTGTTGGGACACATCCTATTAATATGCCCGAGTTCACCACACCCGTGACATGTGACGGAAGCAAAAGGGTTGCTATTCGGTCTTGGGTATTGTCGTCGGGGGCCTGACGATGATCCCCTATGAGGTGGATATGGAAATCCATTCCTATGCCTTTTGTGTGGGGTTTGGTTGCGAGCTTTCTGAAGTTCCTTGATTTGCTGCTCCTGATTAAAAATGTGGGCTTCTAGGGCAGTGATTTGCTGTTCTTGCTCGACCACCTTCTTCTTCTCGAGGCAGTGGAGGTGCAGAAGTGTAGGGAGATCTTGGCGAGCCTTGAGAAATGCTTCGGTAAGGTGGCGTAGAAGGTAGTCTCCTGCGTTGACGAAACGGATCTGGTACTTGAGGGTTGGATCCTCGTCTTCTGGGGAAATCATCACTTGAGTCGGAGCTCCAAATCCGCTCTTGCCAGGAAGGTAGCGGGTGGAATGTTCTTCTTTCATTTCGGGAAGGAGGTCTCGAAGATGGAGGAGTGCTTCGTATGCCACTTGCTGAATGGCTAGGTCTCTTGTTGGCATAGGTGGTCCAACGAAGAACCACCCCTGAGGTGAGGTCTTGGCAGGCACAAAAACCTTGGCGTAGAACTCCTTCTCGAACACATCATTTTCCAGTTCGTGCAGGGTGTATATGGACAGCAAGGGATAGTGGCATTGTTGGAGGCAATCTCTTAGGAGTGATGGAAATCCTGTCGTAAGGAGTCTCAAGGGAGCGACGGCCATCTACAAAGATTGAATGGGAGAGGTCAATAAGGGAAATATATTTTGGGTTGGGTATGCTTTAGAAAAGAAGAGAAGTTTAGATGGTCTCAAGCTAACTAACGTCCATGCTAACTAAGGCTTCCTACAGTCAGGATGGCTCTGATACCATCTCTGTGGGGACCCCGACTCGTAAGTCATGATCACTGAATGCACGTGTACAGTGATCCCAAAGATCAATGCTCACTGAACACACAGAAACTGAATAACAAGAGTCTTACATCCATACATACGGTCTTACACAAATTATGACCATTATGGTCAAGTCTTACATAGATAAAGCTATAAGGGCTGAATACCAAATAAACTTAAGCAGCGGAAAACTTCGTCGATAAGTAGAACCCATGCCATCTGCCTTAACCCTACAGGCATTCTAACTAGGAAACGTCCTAGTTCGCATGTTCGTCTCCAAAGAACTCTTCTTCGAACTCCTGTTCTTCCCTGTCTCGCCAATTAAATAACCAGTGACAAGCCAATGAGTACTTTGAATATACTCGCAAGCAACCCATGTTTTGGTTCAAGATGTAACAATGCATGATATAGGTAAATTTTTGCAGAAAGCTAGTTTTGAGTGCAATGACATGTTCAACAACTTGTAAGACATACATCAGGAGAATTCAAGTAACCATGAGGACAGGTTACAGATATCAACATAAATAGAGTGGGCACCAACCCAACTCAATCATGTCAAGTCCCTTGACTTGACCCAAGTAGTTTTATCAACACACACACACGGTTTGTAAAACTCTGGACGTAGTTTAAGCAGCACTGCCCAACTGTCCTTGACCGTGGACACGGCTATTCAAATAGTTTTACACTCTGCAGAGGTTGCACACTTTACCCACAAGATCTGGGGAACTTCCGTGTCATCCACGACCCGCGGTACCTCAAGTACCCGGGGTAAGCACCCGATCACTACCTTTCCCTAGACGACACTAAAATAGAGTCCACTCGATTGGTAGTAACCCTCGTGCCCAACATTTCACATCTTAAAATTGTGGAGCATCGCTCCCATATTCATCACATACTGGCACGGGGTACTAACGGTCTGTCCGGTGCCCCATAAAAATGTTCTTGGCCGCCCTACTGGCACGACCCTGTCCCGAGAGAGAGCACCAACTCTCCCCCGTCACTAGTAATGTGGGCTCCAAGCTAGTATCGGCCTAGGTAATCAATAATGCCCTTTCCCATACAAGGGTAGAGTGGTTGCACATGTAAGGTTGGGACAGTCGACAAATCTTAAATCTAATCCGTTTTCGAAAACAACACACACTTGCCTCGGTACACCACTTCGTCATCAAGTGGTTACCCATCTCATCATCTCCCTCGGGCATAAGTGGCACCCGACGGGGTTTCCGAAAAGTCTTTTGAAAATACTTTGTCTCCTTCACCATGCATATACCCGTCCCTTTTTGCGTAGCATCTACTTTAGCATCCTATCTACTCCCACCGGCATAACCCTCATAAGAAGGTAGGGTCATGCATAATGCAAGTATCAACGAGGAAGTACGGTGGCAAACCATCAAAGTGGTTACCACCTCATCATGATTCCGTTGCAACAACAATATGGTGCCATATGACATGCATAAAAAGGGTTTCATAGACATGGTCAAAGGGCTGCTTGCCTTGGTCTTCAAGTTCTTCAAATCCTTCTCCTTCTTCTTCTTCAGCAACTTCGTCTAGTACGGGATCTAATCGTCGCAAGAAAATAACGAGAAAATAAGGTAATAGTAAAACAGAAAAACCAAGGTGCTCAGAAAAATGTCAACTTATTTTTGTTAAATATTAGGATGAAAACTAAGAAGGGGAAAATTCCTAGTTTTGGATTTGGAGTAGCAGAATAGAAGAAATGGATTTACAAAGGTATATTTAAATGCTTAAAATCACATTTAAATATTTACAGTGGAGAAAAGTTTGTTGGATTTGAATGAAAGTTGCACCATTAAATAGGTTGCAATATTTCAGGAATTTAGGAGTTGGAATTAATTTATTTGGACAAATAATTAAATCTGTGGAATTTGGAAAGGTGACAGAAAAAGAAAAAAGGCAAAAGGGCTATGTGCCTGCTGGGCCAGAACAGCCGCAGGGCAGCGGCCCAGCCAGCGAGGCGGCCCAGCGTGCTGGTGCATACGCACGCGCCAGGTTTAAACCTGACGGGCGGGGCCCAGGCGTCAGCGAGACAGAGGGGACGATGGAGGGGAGAGGCTGACAGGCGGGGCCCGCCTGTCATCCCTAACCCTGAGTCCAGACGGCCAGCGAGCTTACCGGCGACGATGCAGGGCACGGCGAGGTCGGGCGAGGGCACGGCTGGGCTCAGCGTCGTGTCGCCATTCGGGTGGTGGTGGTTGCGGTCGTCGGGGTGGCCTGGTTCACCGGCGACGAGGAGGCACGACGGAGGAGCGTCGGGTGGTGGTCGTTCCGGTCGACTCCGGCTGCAAACGAGGCGGGGGAGAGAGGGGAAATGATCAGTGGGAGGAGGCGGTTTCAGATCGGGGCAGAGGAGGAGCGGGGGAGGCCTGTACCTCGCGAACTCCGGCGAGCCGAAGCGGCGGAGCTCGAGCTCGATCTCGAGCTCGGGCGGTTCTGGAGAGGAACTGGGGCGCATGGGGATGTTTTGGGGAGTGGGATAGCGAGTGGTGAGGAGAGGAGGGCTCGGGGAGGCCCTTAAATAGGCGAACGGTGGGGTGCTGTGGACCCGTGCACCGGCGAGCTCCTGCTCGTTGCCATAGGGCTCGGGAGGAGCTGGCGCCGTGTCTGTGGCGTTGCTGGGCGTGGACTACGCCAAGGGGAGCTAAGGGAGAGAGCGGGGAGGGGTCAGAGACGCCGTGCGTGTGAGCCGCGCCATTGGCGCGCTCGGGCGGCCAGCGTGCGTGCGAGCAGGGGAGAGAGGAGGGAGAGGGAGGAGGGGGACAGAGGCGTGGCGTGACGCAGACGTCAAGGCGCATCGTTGGGCGTGCTGGGGAGGCCCGAGGTGGCCAGAGGCGGTTGGAAGGCGGCGGCTACAGTGCGGGAGCGCACTGTAGCGCGTTCCAGAGCGCCCAAATGGCCGGCATGGCCATTTTCTATGCACGTGGTCACGGCCAAAGGTGTCTGGTAGCTCTAGGAGGGAGTAAAGAAGTAGGAGATGGCCTTGGATGCCCCGGGTGGCAAGTAGGGGAAGAGAGAGGTAGAAGAAGAGGGAGAAATGAGCTGTCCAGGGAGAGAAAGTGGGGTTTTACCCATCCAATAATTGAGTTGTGGGTTTGCCATTGTTACTGGGGGTGAAAGGGGACTAGTAAGGGTTGTGGTAAAAAGTGGAGCTCATGGAGATTAGTGAAAGAGCCTCAAACAGGGTTTTTAGTTAACATGCAGAAGGTGTTTGATATGGTTTTGGGGTACTTGCACTAACTTACTTCTTGTGGCACTTGGCCGGGGTGTTTTAATGACAAAATGATAGGGAAAAGGAAGATGAGCTCATTTGGAAGAGTTTGCTAATGAAACTTTGGCAAACCCTAGAAATTAGCAGAATGAACTTGTGTAGATCTAGTTGAGAAAATCACTTCTCCTTGATGCACCACTTGGTGTAGTGGCCTCATTTGATCAAGTGAACATGCTCACCAAAGTTGGGGTCAAGGAGAGAAAGTTGGTAGTACAAAGATGTTCAAATTTGATTCTGGTCAGAGAGGGTTTTGGGGCATTTGGGTGAACCAAAATGACTTTAATTGACATGAGGCTTTGCAAGGTGATCACAATATGCATTTGTGACTTGCTGGATTTTCCTTGGATTTTTATGAAAATATTTCCTGTAGAAATATTTCAAATCCTTGAAATGGGCAGAAATGGTTTTGGGAGGTTTTGTCCAATATTTTGAACATTACCATGTGTTGAAACTCTTATATATGGGAAATATATGTCCACTGAGTTTCCCTGATTTTTGTCAAATATTTTTGAAACAATAAAATAATTTTTCTCTATTAAAGACCATTTCTGGCCTTAAGAAAAAGCTTTTAAATAAAATAGAAAAATAACTTTTAAAATTACATTTTTGTGGTTTATGGGAGTCCTATATCTAATAGGTCTCAAATATACTCTTTGAAATATTTTTCATACCCTAAATCAAGTACTTGCAGTGCAAACCTCAATTTAGGGGGTTTTGAAAAACTAATTTTTGAAAATACTATTTTGCCAAATTATTTTTGTAAGAAAATACTATATTGCACTATACACATGGCATGATCATTGGGCAGAAGTTTGGGGCAAGGAGATGAAGTATATAAGGTGGAGTTGTGTTGACTTTAAAGAGCACTTCAAAAAATCACAGAGAGAAAATCAACTCCAAATAAAAGCCAAATAATGCAAAAGTTTTTGTCAAACCACATTTTATCATGATTTATCATCTTAAGTGTTGTGCCTTGAAAATCAGGGTGTGACATGTAACTAGAAAGACGGGGGAATTGACACCCCCACGAAGTTGGGTGCACATACTTATTTTTCTTATCTTGTTAGCTTGATGAGTCATATTAGATCTATTAAACCTTGGCTCTTTACTAAAGAAAATACTTTTGCTTCTCTTGTAGGATATCCAACAACTCATATGGGGTAGCAGTGGACCATGTTAATAATTTAATGACGAAAGTTCTACTGATGTTTTTCACTAAAAGATATGGAATTCAGTGTAATGCCACATCACTCAATACTCCAAATGCTAGAGGTTTAATATTATGCATATTTTAATTTCTTTGGAAGAACAAATTATTATCCATTACTGTAACTCGGAGTCCTTTTTAGTCTTTACTTCACACAAGGCCGGTCCAAACAAAATGGGATTTAAAAAAATTAAAAATACATATGTTTTTATATCAAAATTTTATACTTACTTAAATTTATGTTTATTGTACTAAAATATTAATGACTATAATTTATAATTTATTTCATTTTCATATTTTCTCACATAACAAAATCATTAAATATTAATTGTATTGTACTTTGTTACCAACCATAATGTCTATCATTAAATAAATTATTTCTGCTAAATCAAAGAGTGCGCTGTAATAAAAGTTATCCTTGAATTATTTATTGAAATAACATATATACATACATACTACATGTATATATTCGTGTGTACGTGGCATGTGTTCATGTATGTTTTAATATTATTAAATATAATGTAGGTATCTCTATAGTGTACCTGATATCTTAATAATGTTTCTAGTGTATTACTAGGTAAGCATATTATTTACAGAACTTCCTAGATTATAAACTAAGCTGATTGCAAATGTGTTTCTTTGCGCTTTGTACTGAAATAGCATTGATTAATTAACGAAAAACATAAAATACCGGCGACTCAATTTTGCATGCATATAATTTGCTTATTTTATATGCTTGTCTAGATGTTGTGGTTCATTTGGTGTATACAAAGAGCTAATATTAGTATTGAAAATAAGAGGTTTTGCACGAAATTAAACACAAAAATATAGTTAGTCTAACTTGCAGGATGTCTATCGGTGATAGGTTAATATGCTAACATAACTCACTATAGTCTAGCAGATTCACCATCACCTATTAGACTGGTTTGTTCATATAGAGTTGCTCCTTCAAAATAAGGATTTTATTTACTAACATGTACAATATTTGAGGACAATGGAATCAAGACGAAGAAAAGCCGATCCGACCAAGTTTGGCTATAAATATCCGAGGACCAAGACCCTAAGGAGGCAGTTGCGAGTTTGAGAGCCAAGGTGATGGAATTGAAGCCCTAGTTTAGCATAGCATATACTCGATATAAGACACAACCACCTCAAAACTCAACGACTTCATGTCGAAGTCATTGGACCCACATATTGTACTCGAATTGTTCCCCGTTACGATTCCATACAAAAATGATTAGGCTTGTTACTTGCATCGCAAAGGTCCAAGCTTGGCTAAAATCGCTCCCTCTAAGCATCCAATAACTTGAGCATCTCCCACTGTCATACAAATCAACATATGTTATTGTACCATTCTTTGGTTATTTTTTGGAACACCTTACTAGAAAACAAGTAGAGACAGACACAAGTTGGTAGTACTTTTAGTGAAAACACAAATGTAAAATATAAAGGTCAGGGCCGGTGTATTGCGAAAGCTTCAGGTGCTTCACAATACAATGATCTAACTAATGCAAAACTGAAATTAAGGTCACATTAATCTGTTTCTCTCAACATGCAAACATGCCACCTCAATATGCAGCATGCATGAGAAAAGCCACACCTCAACATTGAACCATGCATAATAAAAACAGCTCAGCATTAAAAAATGCAGGATAATTTTTAATCTATTATGTGATTTATATTTAATAAATATTTTAAATCTATACACATGTGTTGGAAAAAGAATAAGAAAAAGAAATGATTTTTTTGGTAGTTTAAAAAACTGTTTATTGCCATTAAAAATGCTCAACGTGTATTTTAAAAATGTCAAACATGTATTTCAAAAAATATTCAAATATGTATTTTTTTTAAATGTACAACATGCATTTAAAAAATGGTCAGTCTGTATCAAAAAATGTTCCACGTGTACGATAAAAATGTACATTGTGTAAAAGTATACAAGTATTGGAAAAAACAAGAAACAAAAAAAGGGAAACCATGAAAACCGATGAGGAAAAACAGAAAAACCAAGGAAAACTGTGAAAAACTGGTGAAGAAATGAATAAAAAAACAAAGAAAAACTGCAAAAAACAGTTCAAAACAGTTGAAATAGAAAAACCTTATCTACAGTATTGGCCAGCCCACAAACCAGGTAGCCAGAGGAAACGCCAGGGTATATCTCGCAGCAAGCGAGACATAGCCCTGGCATGGCATGTCGCTGCCACACCTCGAGCCATTTGGTTCTAAAAGAATGTTCGAAAACTAGTCCGCTCCCGTGATGTGGCCCATTGGCTAATAGTTTTGTTATATATTTTTATATTCCGGAAAATATTTTTATTCAAAGATGCAGAAATGTGGGCAAACATATTTAAATTTCAAAAATTATATAACACGTAAATACAAATGTTCATATCGGTCAATTGAAATATATAATATTTTCCCATATTTGAAAATTATTTTTGTAGAAGAATATTATGTTAATGTAAGGAAAAACTTGTATTTGAAAATTAGGTTGCAAAATATATAGGGCTCCTTCCTCTAATGGTATGTTGCCCAGATTAAAAGTGCACTGAATCAATAAAAAAAAGGAACACCTATAAACTCACGCCATACCAGGCTTTAAAGACCATAATTTTTTTAGGGGATATGATCCAAATATATCCGAACTTGCTATATCATTCCACTAAAGTAATACGACATATTTGTGCAAAAGGTTGAAAAGACATCCGTGTGTTGTTTGAGCTAAATGGATAGAAAACAAATGGATGTAAAAGCAGAGCAAGCACCTGACACGTACTGTACAAGGAAGAGGATAAGGTTGCAACTTAAGATCCAAGGAAGCGTTACGTGAGCTGATTCTTCTCACTAGACTATAAACCGTGAGCGGTGAGCAGGCCACGTACGGTCACGAAGGAAGCCGCTGGAAGCATCCGGCAACGGCTAGAGAGCTACGACGTCGACTGGAAGAAGCAAGCAGCGGCAGCTGGGTTGGGTGTAAAGCCCATGCCCCTGCCGCTCACCACGCGTCGCGCCACCTCCATTTCTAAGCGGCCGCATCACACGTGTCCCGTCTTTCCCTACCTCCTCTGCACCTATATATCCCACTACGCTCCACCCCGGCACCTCATCCATCATCCTCGTCAAGCAATCACCAATCTCCCATCCTTCTCGATTCGATCTCTTCCACTTCAGAGTCGGTGAGCGACAGGCACTGACCTTGTCCGGGAAGAAGCAAGGAGCAAAGAAGAAGAAAGAAGCAAGGCAGTAGCAATGGCGGGCGTGGGTCGTAACATGGTGGCGCCGCTGCTGGTGCTGAACCTCATCATGTACCTCATCGTCATCGGCTTCGCCAGCTGGAACCTCAACCACTTCATCAACGGCCTCACCAACCGCCCGGGGGTCGGCGGCAACGGCGCCACCTTCTACTTCCTCGTCTTCGCCATCCTAGCCGGGGTCGTCGGCGCCGCTTCCAAGCTCGCCGGCGTGCACCACGTCCGCACCTGGCGCGGGGACAGCCTCGCCACCTCTGCGTCCTCCTCGCTGGTGGCGTGGGCGGTCACCGCCTTGGCGTTCGGGCTGGCGTGCAAGGAGATCCACATCGGCGGGTACCGCGGGTGGCGCCTCCGGGTGCTGGAGGCGTTCGTCATTATCCTGGCCTTCACGCAGCTGCTTTATGTCATCGCTCTGCACTCCGGGCTGTTCGGGAACCAGTTCGGTGGTAACCATGCTGGCGGGTATCCGGCGGAGCACGCGTACGGCGCCGGCGACCCGCACAACAAGGGAATGGGCACCGGCGGCGTCGCCAGGGTCTGAATCGGGTATGCTCCATCGCCTCAATCGGCGGTGACAGTGACGGGCGGATAATAAGGTGTATGTATGTATGTATGTGTGTGACCGTACGTTGTACGCATACCTGGTGGGTTTGTGTTCACGGTAGGCATGTACTAGTGTTCTTTTTTGTAGGGACGACGTACGGTGCATGCGTACATGTGTAGTACTGCAGTATGGTTCTTCTTAGCGTGTGTGTGTGTGTGTGTGTGTGTGTGTTTATGTGCTTCTTCTCCGACCAGACAATGCATGTCTGGATGTGGATGAACGGCTGCACTTGTTTAATTTAGTACGTACTACTCTACTTCCAATTGTGATGTGCCCATGCATGCAACCGTCTTCTTTCTCCGATCGGCAGCGCGCTCGCAGAAGCTTCTTTTAGCTGCTTGCTCAGTACATACAAACTAATCTGGAAACGTATACGCATGGATGTGTATTGTGCGGTGCGGCGTGCTCAGCGAATGGGCACCCGTATAAAATCAAGTTCTTCAATCACTATATAAAAAGAAAAATTCTTCAATCTGTGGCCGCACGTACGTCTACGTGTCCCACATGCAGAGCGATGATGTACGGTACAGTCTTGTGCTTCTGCGAGGACAGGACACGGCCGGGCCGGGCAACAGGGTCTCGAAGCTGCATGCTGTACGTAAGCCCAAACATTCGTAAAAAGAAAATGTGACATACCCAAACAAGGGTCTGTCAAGATGTGCCCTACAGGCCCCAAAAAAATGTGAAAACGTTTATACAATGTAAAAAATGTTTTGTGTTGTATAACTTCTATTTTGAAAGAGAACAAAAAAAGGTTTTATACCACAAAAAATATGTATGTGGCATTTTAAAGAAATGTTCTCGAGTTTAAAAAAATATTTGTGACATATAAAAATATTGATTACAATGTAAAAAATGTTTGCATAGTTTTAGAAAACTGTTTATTATCTTAAAAATGTTCAATGTCTATTTAAAAATATTTTGACCATATATTCAGAAAGTGTTTAAAACATGCATTAAACAAAAATGTATATAATAAAAATTCAGTGTATAAATGTTTCGCATTTACATTGTGTACTAAGAATGAATATTGTGTGTTGAAAACTATATGTATGTTTGAAAACCCGTGAGAATCGACAAAGAAAAACGGAGAAAGAAAAAACTAGTAAAAATAGAGAAAGAACAAACAGATCAAAAACAAAGAAAGACAGAAAATGATACCAGCGACCTCGATAGAAGCCAGTCAATGAGAAAAAATACGATGGAAATGGGCTAGATAATGAGAAAGCATACTGAGAAAGCATACGTCTCTTAGTATAACATTTGCGGTCCTAAAAGACGCATCTTACTTCGGGGCTAACTAATTTGTATATTTCTTCACTTTATTTTATTTTCTTGTATAAGCGTTTGAAATGATTTTTTTGGTCTATGTTCATGGTGTTGTTTTTTCATCTTTATCCTGTTTTTTCTTTTTACTTATTTTTACATTACTACTACATTTTTCAAATCTTGTTTTCTGAATAAACAATAATTCCATTTTCATTTAAAATATTACCATTTGGTTGCACAATCGCCCTCGACTACAATTGTATGTCCTCAACACGACTGCTACTTAGCAGTTTGTTCTTTAGGATGGGGGTATTTGCATGCCTAGCACTAAGCACACAACTGTAAGTGTCCCACACCGCTGCAACTATTTGGTGTTTCATTGGGGAAGGGGTGAGGAAGTCCTGGATTAAGGGTTCTCGGACAGCCGGACTATATGACATGGACCGCACTGATGGGCTATGAAGATACAGGACCGAAGACTTCATCCCGTGTCCGGATGGGACTCTACTTGGCGTGGAAGGCAATCTTGGCGTTTGGATATGAAGATTCTTTTCTCTGTAGCCGACTTTGTACAACCCTAGTCCCCTCCGGTGTCTATATAAACCGGAGTGTTTACTCCGTAGGATACAATCATAATCATACAGGCTAGACTTCTAGGGTTTAGCCATTACAATCTCGTGGTAGATCAACTCTTGTAGTACTCATATTCATCAAGATCAATCAAGCAGGAAGTAGGGTATTACCTCCATAGAGAGGGCCCAAACCAGGGTAAACATCGTGTCCCCCGTCTCCTGTTACCATCGATCTTAGACGCACAGTTCGGGACCCCCTACCTGAGATCCGCCGGTTTTGACACCGACAAGGGGGCAGTTGCATGTATACCATTAGGCACATGACTGTAAGTATCGTGCCCTGACTTTAAATTTGTGGTCCA
>NC_041389.1:723583463-723611591 GCF_002162155.2 Triticum dicoccoides | reverse complement strand
TTGCGTGTCTTTAACGCAATTGGTACTGTGTGGTGTTTTCCTCACAAAGGGGCAGTTGCTGTCTGACACTAGGACCCAACTGCAATTTTGTGATGTTTTGTTGAGGAAAGGTGACCGTAGTATGTGTGCCACTGCGCACACAATTGGAAATGTCGGCCCACTACAAATGCATGTCTATAATATTCAGTGTGGCTGCAACTAAGTGTGTTGGAAACGTACTATGTGATAAATATGTGTACCCTTATTCGCACACGAACACGTCACGTGTACCCTCAGCGTCGGGAGTGATGCACCACAGCTCACGTTGAAGGAGTCTCACCAGAAGCGCAATCCGCAAGTCGGCCGGCGAGAAATTTCGAGGACCCGAAATCCCACACTCTCGGGAGGGACCCCATCGGGGAATGCAGAGGCTATGGGGTGCCTTAGATCGGTCAACCCGCCCCTAGAGCCTCAGGATTCGCAGCTCTCCAACACAAAGAACGACGAAGAACGAGGGGGACATAAAACGTAGATGAAAAAATGGTATATGGTTTGCAATTGTGTGTTATTGTTTCAATCGGCCATCACCCCTCATATATGTAAGAGGCGGTTGGACTTCTCATGCAAGGAAAAGTTAAAACTCACGTTTAAAACCCTAGTTTCGGTCCAACTCAAAATCCGAAGTTTCCCAAAGTGTTCGGTTCATAACCTGGCTGCATCTTATGGGTCAATTTTGAGGCAGTAAATGACCTTCGATGGAAATTAGCCCAAAAGCATATTTATTCGTTTCGACGAGGCTAACAACTTTCATGTTGAGCATTTTTCGATTCAAAGCCATCTAGAGCGCCGAATCTCTCGCGCAAAACAGCAAATCTGTGGTGCTACCCATCAGACACCGCCATATCTTGCCTCATAGTAGGCCCACTCCGATATCTCTTAACTTTTGCATACGATCCCGGATTATCACGATGTTTATACCAAAATCGACCATTTTGACGAGACGAAAACAATTCATGTACAAAGTTTTCTCATATAAGGCAGTCTTGGAGGTGTAATTAGCCGAACAGTACTCTGAGTCGCAAAAATCTTATTACTTTGAGCACAGTTTCGGCCCTTTACATGAGATCGGACGTTGATGACTCAAACATCAAAGTTTCTCATTTCGACCATACGGAACTATCATATGTTGAGAACTTTTCTATTTGAGGTCATTTTAATTACGTTTTTGACCGTACCATAATCTGGTGTGAACACTTGCCCCCGTTTTTTTGGCAAAGCTTGCATGCCAAAAAAATAACTTGCACAAAGCTTGATCTAAGGACGATGTCAAAACTCCATCGGCCATTTATATGTGTTTAGGCGATAATTATATGTCGGTCATGTATTTGCTTAGGATGATAGTTATATATCGGTCATGTCTTTGCTTAGGCGATAATCATATATTGGTTGTTGCCTATTTAGGCTTCTTGCCACACACTTGGGCGATACTTCTTTAAATACTTGCCGTTGAGAGCTCGAGGTAGCAACATTCCTTGAATGGATTCAATCAAATACGAGTTTCTGGGAACCACTCTTATGATCTTGAAAAGACCTTCCCAACTTGGAGACCACTTCCCGAATTGTCTATAATTTGACATAAAGACATCAATACTCAAGCATACTAACAAATAATCATGCCTTTCAAAACAAAAAATGCTAAAGAACGTTATCCCTAAAAAATCATATAGTCTTGTCATGCTCCATCTTCTTAACACAAAGTATTTATCATGCACAACCCCGATGTCAAGTCGAGTAATTGGTTCATACTTTTTAACGCGCTTCAGCTTTTTCAACCCTCACGAAATACATGAGCGCAAGCCATGGATATAGCACTATTTGTGAAATAGAATATGGTGGTAGAGATCAATAAGGGGAAGTCAAAAAGGAAGATAGTCTGACATCAACGCGGCTAATCGACGGGCTATGAAGATGCCCATTAATTGATGTCAATGCGAGCAGTAGGGATCGCCATGTAACGGATGCGCTAAGGGCTATAAGTGTATGAAATCTCAACGTGACGACTAAGCGGGTGTGCATTCAATTTGCTTGCTCATGAACACCTCAGACATTTGAGGAAGCCCATCACTAGAATATAATGAGAAAGGCATAACACTAACACCGGCTCCTAATTCACATAAGGTAGTTTTCACATAACTTTTTTTAATGGAGCATGGTATAGTGGGTATTCCTGGATCTCCTAACTTCTTAGGTAGTCCACCCTTAAAAGATCAATTTGCAAACATGGCGGAAATTCCAGTTTCAGGTATCTTTCTTTTATTTGTGACAATATCTTTCATGTATTTAGCATATGGAGGCATTTTCAATATATCAGCCAAACGAGTACGCAAAAAGACTGGCCTAAGCATTTCAACAAAGCTTTCAAAATCTCCCTCATCCTTATTTTTTTGAAGGTTTAATAGGAAAACACATAGGTTTTTAAACCCATGGCTCTCTTTCCTTACCATGTTTTCTAGCAATGAAATCATTTATATTATATCCTTTATTCTTAGGAGGCGGGTTATCAAGATCAACAACATGTTCTATTTCTATCATTATTATCTGGTTGGGCATTAATATGGACATCGTCATTATCACTAGGTGTATGTTCATTGCCAGATTGTTTCTCAGCATCAGAAATAGAAACATCATTGTTATTCTCAGAAGGTTTTTCTAGCATAGGTTCACTAGAAGCATGCAAAGTTCTATCATCTTTCTTTTTCTTTTTCTTCTTAGATGAACTAGGCACATCAATATTAATTCTCTGAAAATCTTGCCCAATTCTCTTAGGATGACCTTCAGGATATAGAGGATCCTGGGTCATTTTACCTCCTCTATTCATTACCATAACAACATGATCATTCATTTTATTGAGCAAATTATTCTGTGACTTAGCAATTTGTTCTAGTTGAGAATGTACCATGGATGAATGCTTACTTAAGCCCTTAACATTACTAGCAATTCTCAATATCAAATCACTCAAACGATCAATCATGAGAGCATTATGTTTTAGTTGTTTGCTAACATACATATTAAAATGTTCTTGTTTAACATTGTAGTTATCAAATTCATCCAGGCATTGACGAGCAGATTTATTATAATAAACCAGCGCCTCGGATCCAGCCAGGTGCCCCACACTGGTCGGTCGCCAATCCAACCTCCATGGCCACAGTCAAGACCACCGTAAGGATGAGAGCACACAACAGATCTAGTTTATTCATTAAGAAAGACGGCCTACATAACACACACAAGAACCAGACCACTCTCTCCATCCTAGACAACCAAAGGAGAGAGAGAGAGAGAGAGAGAGAGAGAGAGAGAGAGAGAGAGAGAGAGAGGCCGACAGCGAATGGGGTGGAGGAGACCTCAGGAGAGGGAGAGTAACAAGAGCCAGTCACCACAAGGGCAAGTCTCTTAGCACTATCTCTCTTCCTTCAACTTGATACTCTTCCTCCAATTTTTCATTCTTTTGTATAGTGACATATTCTAGCCCGTTGTGTGATGTCTGATGATGACGAAGTGAATGCGGTGATTTTGTTAAATAATATTTTGGGCTTTGGGGGGCAAAGGGCTAGGGAAAGCCCATCAAAGGTCCAGGACGCCGACCAAATCTGGCCACATGCCCTGGCCGACCCAACACTACTCGTTTGTAAAAAGGCCTAGCACGACACAACCTGTGTCGACCCATTTGTAGAGGGTCGTGTCGTGCCAGCCCAAAGACCTGGCCATGGGGATTGGCCCGGCACGACCTTGCTGCATGCCGACCTGCATTGCTTTTTGGCCTGGTGGGCCTTTAGGCCTTTAGGCCTTTTGTCTTTTAGGTTCGAAAAAATCTAAAAAATTAAGAAGAAAAAACAGGGAAAAAAGATTTTTTTAATACAAAATATAAAAATGGAAAAGAAAATCTTAGTTACAAGCCAGATGGGCCGCATACCGCGTCAGGCCGTGTCGTGCTGGCCCACAATTAGAAAAGACGTGTTGTGTCCGGCCTTAAGGACCGGCTTTCGAGATTGGCCTTTGTCCCATGGTGGGCCAAAGGCCGACCCAGCCCTTTTAACCGCGTGTTGGGCCAAATTTCCCTGACCACGGGCCGGCCCGCATGACACGGCCCATATGGCCAGCTTTAATGAATGCCGGCCCACGGGCCCGGCGGGCCGGCCCAAGAGAACCCACCCACCCATGAGAGAGAGAGAGGGGGAAGGGAAAGTGGCATGTGCTGGTTTGTGTGTGAGGGAAGAGCATCCCGCATTCTTCTCGGTGTGTGGCAATGGCAATGGCGCGGGGGTGCGGGGGCGGCTCCTCCATTCTTGCATTGCATCCCATGACCACCACCACTTCCCCCTCCTCCCCACACCCGCTGCTAAAAAAAGTAAGGGAGCTCCACAACCAGAGCGAGCCCAAGGAAATCTCGCCACCACCACCACCACCGCGTTGCTGTCGACGGACGGCAATGCTCGCTCGCCGTGGATTCGACCCTGCTCCCTAGGATTTCATTCATTCTCCCCCCACATTCCCCGTCGCGGTCGCGTGCTGCGGTGCGGTGGTGGTGCGGCCGCCGTTCGACCGGCACCGCTCGCATTCGGCCTGCCGCCGCGGGACGGAGTTGATGCGGCCGGCCTCCCTCTGATCTCTTCTCATCGTCGCCCAGCCGCGCCCCACCGACAATGGTACCGCATCCCATCCTTCTTCCCCTCCATTCAATCCGCCGGATCAAAATCGGTTCTTGGCCCCAAATGCGACCCCTTTGGCGTGGCCTCAACAACTGTTTGATGAAATGCCCCGACGCGATCAACGCTCCTTAGCCGAATTTTGGTTCTTTATTCAACAACGCCCACATCTGGAACATCTTGAAACATCTTGTGATGCGGATTAATTTCAGCCATAACTGATAAAAGGGAATGTAGATTAATGTCAATCTTGTCGTCGTTGCTGCAGGCGTCCAAAACCAAAAGCCGCTTTGTCGTCGGCTCTCATGTCTGGATCGAAGATGCAGACGAGGCATGGATGGATGGCCAGGTGGAGGAGGTCAACGGGGAGGACCTTGTCATAAACTGCACCAATGGGAAGAAGGCCACCGTTAATGTCTCGACCGCCTTTCCCAAGGACACGGAATCCCCGCGTGGTGGTGTCGAGGATATGACCAGGCTCGCCTATCTGCACGAGCCAGGAGTGCTCCAGAACCTCAAGTCCAGATACGCCCTCAATGAGATATACGTAAGTTGAGTCCCACAACAAATTGACATCCAGGTTAATTTTCCATGAGCCAGTGGAATTCCATCATGAAAAATGCTCTGAGCAACTACGTACCTTCTTCATGTGCACAAAAGTACCTTTTTCATTTGAGATACTATTCATCTTCTTGCAGCTTCTCTAATGGATTAAATTCTTCTTCCAGACTTACACTGGGAATATTTTGATAGCTGTGAATCCATTCCAAAGACTCCCCCACCTCTATAACAACCACATGATGGGAATTTACAAAGGAGCAGAATTCGGTGAGCTGAGTCCCCATCCATTTGCTATCACCGACCGTGCGTATAGGTGCGTTCGTCCCCCACTGCCGCTGCAGTTTCTCAGATTCAACATTTTACCTGACAATAATAACCAATTCGCACCCTATCTTTATTCTTCCCAGACTTATGATCAACGATCGTATCAGCCAAGCAATATTAGTGAGTGGAGAGAGTGGAGCTGGTAAGACAGAAAGCACTAAAAGTCTTATGCAGTATCTTGCTTTTATGGGTGGTAAAGCTAAAGCTGAAGGAAGGTCAGTGCAAGAACAAATCCTAGAGGTGCGTTTCTCAGTGCCCTTCTTTTGCTGGTAGCACAAGCGCACCTGGCAAGTTCTAAAAAAGTGGTTAAGAAGCACTAGTATGTAGTAATTCACATTATGTTCTGACATGCTCTACTTACCTGACACAGTCCAACCCTGTTCTTGAGGCATTCGGCAATGCAAAAACAGTTAGGAATAATAATTCAAGGTAATGAACTAGCATTGATTTACTTACACAACTTCAATGTATTATCTTCATAGGATTTTTGCTTTACATCTTATTCCCTTTCTTGATTCTGCAGTCGGTTTGGCAAATTTGTTGAGATTCAGTTTGACCAGTACGGGAAGATTTCAGGAGCCGCCATAAGGACTTATCTTCTGGAAAGGTCACGTGTCTGTCAAATATCTGACCCAGAAAGGAACTATCACTGCTTTTACATGCTGTGTGCTGCACCAGAAGTAAGATCCTGTTCACTATGGTCTTCTTCTGAATTTTCTTGGAACCACATTATTTATTTGTGAATTACTACATTTTGTTTAACTTATATTTTGTTCGCAACTGCTGTACAACAATTGACTACAATACCCACTAATCTGAAGCATATCCTATTCCGCACTGTAAAAACTCAAGATATTCGTAAAAACCTCAGGGCGCTCACGCATAAAGAGGCTAACCGCTACCGGCTGAAACTTTGCTTCTGCATTCTGTAAAATAGGTTTAAACATAATCATCTCAAGAAAGATATAGTTTCTCATGCATTTCTCGCAAGTAAATTGTTCTTTTAGAGATATTAGATTTTCAAATAAGATGAGTAGCAATTGTAAGATGGAACTAAGACATTAAGATGTTGATTTGCAACTGTAAATCATCTACTTAGCATTTTTATTGATTTGTTACATCATCTGGTCCGCCTTTTGTTATTTAACGTTGGGCAACCCTTTGTAAATTCGAGTGTTCTATATAAATCATATGTAGTGCACTGATCTATAGCTTTGATATTTGAATATGATTATCAGGAACGAGCGAAATATAAATTGGGAGAGGCTAAAACATTTCGCTATCTCAACCAGTCTAATTGCATTGAACTTAATGGGTTTGATGACTCCAAAGAATATGTCGAAACCAGAAGAGCTATGGGTATTGTAGGTATGAGTAATGAGGAACAGGTACGACCAATTTCACCAGCAACCAGTTTTGTACATCAGCAGCAGAGGAACAGTCTTTTGACATACAATTTGACATGTCTTTTAGGATGCAATATTCAAAGTTGTAGCTGCTATTCTTCATTTGGGGAATGTAGAATTTGGAGAAGGAAAGGAAGAAGATTCCTCTGCACCCAAAGATGAGAAATCTCAGTTCCATCTTAAGACAGCAGCTGAGCTTTTCATGTATATATTTATTTAGTATTTTCTTTTGAATATTTTCAGAAAGTTCCTTCTTGCATACTTTTTATGAACAAACATTCACCGGCAAACATTCTGCAGGTGCGATGCAAAGGGTCTTGAGGAATCTTTGTGCAAGCGTGTTATGGCAACACGTGGAGAGAGTATTACAAAAAATTTAGATGCAAAGGGTGCAGCTCTTAGCAGAGATGCATTGTCTAGGATTGTTTACTCGCGCTTGTTTGATTGGTAAGTCTGGAAACCATCATTTTGGAAGGTTTCTTTGTGCTTCTGTATATCTGGCGTAGACAAGATTAGTTATGAATACTGTGTTCCCCACTGTTACAGGCTTGTAAATAAAATCAATAGTTCCATTGGCCAAGATCCAGACTCAAAGATTTTGATTGGTGTGCTGGACATATATGGTTTTGAAAGTTTCAAGACAAACAGGTGCTTAACTGGTATGCTTTTGCATTTAATCTAATATCCGTGTCCGTATACTTGTAGAAGTCACATATGGAAGTCTTACTAGATGGACTTCAACATTCATGTGCAACACACTGGCACTTACGTTTGGGAGGATAGGAATAGGATACCCTCCTTTATCCTCCTGTATGCCTGAAGTGTGGATCAGAGGAAAATTAATCAAACTAGAACTACTCCTATATGATATAAGTATCAAATGATTGGCGATCCTAGGTATGTCCAACCCAAACCAACAGGAATGGATGATAGATATCCTTAGCACAAATATGCTTCTCTAAACTACACAAGTAGCCGCGTGGGGGAGTAACACAGCAGTAACCAACCTTCCTGGGCCAAACATGGACTGGGGGTATTATACCCTTTTGTTTTTATGGGATATTACGCTCTTTTCTTAGTACTAAACAGGAATTTTGTAAAAAATGCGAAGGCAAATACTGTAGTTTGTAACTTAAAAGCATAATATCGATATTTTGTTGCTAAAATTATTTTCTTCAAGAAAGCGCGAAAGGATTGTTGTGTCGCAGACTCACCTTGTTTTGGCTGTGTCGTATGTGTGTGTGGCGGCTCTCCTGAGAATGGGGGGACTGGATGCCTCCTTCTAGGTCAGTACCTCCACATGGGCTTGGGCCCTAAGTGACAAGGCTTGATGGGCTTGGGCCCATACCGGTTCAACACTCCCCCTCAAGATGGGTGGTAGATATCTATCATCCCCATCTTGTCACATGCCAAGTTACAGTCCTTCGTTCCCAGTCCCTTTGTCAAGCAATCTGCAAACTGCTGCCCAGAGCTGACGTGAGTAAGACTGATGATACCAACATCAAGTTTCTCCTTAATGAAGAAGCGATCAATTTCCACATGTTTTGTCCTATCATGCTGAACTGGGTTATTAGCGATAGCTATAGCTAACTGATTGTCACACCACACCTTCAAGGGTCCCTTCCTCAGAAGTTTCAACTCGCTCAGTAGGTACTTCACCCAGAGCATCTCACATAACCCTTGAGATAAAGCTCTATACTCGGCTTCTGCTGTTGATCTAGACACAACAAGTTGTTTCTTGCTTCTCCACGACACCAAGTTTCCTCCCACAAACACACAGTAGCCAGAAGTTGATCTTCTATCATCTTGACAACTGGCCCAATCAGAGTCACTATAGCCATCCACTTCAAGATGTCCACTCTTCGCAAACCACAACCCTTTACCCGGAGTCCCCTTCAAGTATCTCAGAATTCTGTGCACAATATCAAGATGCCCACTCCTTGGTTCATGCATGTATCTGCTCACCACACCCACGTCATACGTAATGTCAGGCCTGGCATGACACAAGTACAATAACCTCCCAACCAGTTTCTGATAATCTTCCTTATTCACCAGCTCGCCTGACTGAGCTGTCACTTGATGATTTTGTTCAATCGGCGTAGGGGCTGCACGGCATCCCATCATGCCCATGTCACTCAAGAGATCCAAGGTGTATTTCCTTTGGCACAAAGATATTCCCTTCTCTGTCCGGGCCACTTCAATCCCAAGGAAGTATTTTAGGTTGCCCAAATCCTTCACCTCAAACTCATTGCTCAGACACCCCTTCAATCTCTTTATTTCCTCATCATCTCCGGTGATGATAATGTCGTCCACATAAACTGCAAGAATGGTGATCTTTCGATTAGAGAGTGAGTGTCTGTAGAACACCGTGTGATCACCATTACATTGACCATACCCCCAGCACGGACAGCACGCCTGAACCTATCAAACCAAGCCCTCGGCGATTGCTTCAGTCCATACAAGGATTTCTTCAGCCTGCATACCTTCCCCGTTGTCAGTGAAGTACCAAAACCTGGTGGTATCTCCATGTACACTTCTTCCTGCAACTCACCATGCAAGAAGGCATTCTTGACATCTAATTGATGCAATTTCCACCCAAAGTTTGCAGCACAGGAAACCAATATTCTTACTGTGTTCATCTTTGCCACTGGAGCAAACGTCTCGTCATAGTCAATTCCATAAGTTTGACTATATCCTCTGGCGACCAATCTGGCCTTATACCGTTCCACCTTCCCCTCAGGATTCTGCTTCACTGTATAGATCCACTTACAACTCACTGCTTTCTTTCCTGCCGGCAATGTGGTTAGCACCCACGTCTTATTTTTCCTCAGTGCTTCCAACTCTTCTATCATTGCTTCATGCCACTTCGGATCTTGCTTTGCAGCCTTCCAATCCTTTGGGATTGACACAGTTTGAAGAGAGGCAACAAACACTCTATAGGAAGGAGACAAAGCCTCATAAGACACAAAATTTCCAATGTCATGATCATCCAAAAACTCCAGTGGTAAAGCCTTCTCAGCCGCTTCACGTGTCCCCTTTCGCAACGCAATAGGTAGCTCCACCGTGTCAGATGAGCTTGCATCACTGCCTTGCTGCTCCCCCTGCACTGACTACTCCCCCTGCACTTGTTGCTCCCCCTCCTGCACAAGTGGCTGCCGCCGAGAATATACCAGACGAGTGTCAGATGAGTCATGCACCTGTGGCACTTGTGGCTCTCGCCGAGAGTACACTAGGGGGATCTTCTGCCACCGATCTCGAACAGGGAGCTGGAGATTACCAATCTGAATGGAACCCACGGTTGGTTGGACCCGTACCTGCACATCACCATCAGTGAGAGTACCAACCGAAATTGTACCCACAATTGGCTGGACTTGAACCTGCACATCATCATCATCAATGTTAGTGCCCACAGAATCCGCGTGAGTGTGAGATACAGCCTTCTCCCCCTCTTGACCATCTTGCACAGAGTGGAAATGGTCAAGCTCTTGAAACAACACACTTAGATCTGTTGGCTCACCATAGAATGGCTCAGACTCCCTGAAGGTTACGTCCATACTGACAAACCTGCGTTTCTCTGAGGGACACCAACATTTATATCCCTGCTGACTAGAAGAATAGCCCAGAAAAATACACTTCACTGCCCGCGGATCAAGTTTTCCAACAGAAGGACGGTGATCTCGAACAAAACAAGTACTGCCAAACAACTTTGGGGGAACAACAAACTTAGTTTCTCCATATACTAGCTCACACGGAGATTTCATGCTTAGTATTCTTGATGGTGTCCTGTTGATCAAGTATGTGGCTGTCATAACTGCTTCACTCCACAAGAATTTGGGCACATTCATCGTAAACATCAATGACCGGGCAACCTCAAGAATATGCCGATTTTTCCTTTCTGCCACTCCATTCTGAGGAGGGGTGTCTGGGCATGAAGTTTGATGAAGAATACCGTGATCAGACAAGTAAGCCCCAAATGTGTTGTTCACATACTCTGTCCCATTGTCAGTCCTGATCACCTGCACCTGCACCTGAAACTGATTCTTCACCAAGGCATGGAAATTCTGAAAACAGCTAAACACCTCATCTTTGTGACGCATCAAATAAATCCAAGTCATACGAGAATAGCAATCGATGAATGTAACAAAGTATTTCATTCCATTCATTGATACAACTGGGCTCTTCCATACATCCGAATGAATAAGCATAAAAGGAGATATGCTCCTAAGCCCCTTACTCACATATGAGGCTCGTGTGTGTTTGGCATATTCGCAAGCATCACATGTCAACTTGCCCTTGCCTATCCCACACATAACATCCGGAAAGATTCTACTCATCTTATCAAAAGATACATGGCCCATCCTACAGTGATGGATCATCGCCTCCTTCTCCTTGTCCTCCATGGTCGCAGCACACACCAAGTCCGGCTGCACCTCCTGGTCCATGTACCAGAGCCCCCTACGCCTGGTGCCAGTCCCAACCGTCTGACTCGTCTGTCGCTCCTGAATCACGCACCCGAATTTGTCAAGGGTCACACGACAGTCAATTTGATCAATTAGAGCACTGAAAGAGACCAAATTGACAGGAAAAGCCGGCACATGTAAAACTGAGGATAGGGAGATGGTCGGAGTGCACTTGACTGTGCCAACCCCCATGACAGGCTGGTTTGTGCCATCAGCAGTTTGCATAGTGCGCGGGTGAGATGGAGGGTGCTTATTGTAAGACTCAAACATGCAGGATTTACTAGCAACATGCTTAGATGCTCCAGAGTCAAGAACCCACTCTGGAGCACTCTCATTAGAAGCAAGAGATGCCTTTTCCGGATTACCTTCATCAGTGGAGGCCCAGAGAGCAAAGTCTCCATAGTTAGCATTGTCTGCATCTTTGCCTTTTGACGTCCCAGTGTCTCCTGCCACTGCCATGTGAGCCCTCTGATCTCCTGAGTGTCCTGAGTAACCACCTCTGCCCATAGAAGCCTGACCCCTTGAGGTCCCTGAGTATCCACCTCTGCCTCTACTCCTGCCTCTGCCAGTTCCCCCTCTGTTGTATCCCCTGCCTCTGCCACGAGTTGGACAGGCCCACTTCCAGTGACCTATCTCCCCACAGATATGACATTTGTTGGGATCGCTCCATTCCATGCGCTCAGTGACAGCAAATGTCGAAGCCGGCACAGCCTTCATGTCTGCATGCTCAAGAGATAGCCGCACCTCCTCTTGAGACATTGCAGCAATAGCCTCCTCAATAGAGGGCAGAAGAGGTTGGTGCAACAGGGAAGCCCTCCTGCCATGAAAGCAACCTCTAAGACCCTCCAACAGTTTCAGCACACGCCTGCGTGCAATCCACTTGCGCCCTGACTCGATGCAAGCCGCATCATAGTTCCAGAGGGTCGCAGTTATCCTGCTCTGCCCACAGAGCCTGCAGCTCTGCCACATATGCCATCACTGACATGTCGTCACCTTGATGCAGCCGACTGATCTTCCCCTCAATCTGAGCAATTAGCATGACATTGCCCTTGCCTGAGTACAAAGTGGACAGAGTCGTCCATATCGCAGCGGATGTGGATAGCCCCTCCACAGAGCGTCCAATGGGGGGCACTACCGAGTTCAACAACCAGCCAATGAGCACAGAGTTTATGACCTTCCATCTCTTTCCCTCCACAGTAGTCTTGTCTCCTGGTTCAGCAACAACACCCAACAAGTGCCCATCAAGCTCCTTCTGTTCCACAGCCAGCAACGCCCTCCGGGACCAGCTCAGATAATTGGTAGTCCCCTCTAACTTCATGTCCATGGGTGACAGTTCGATCTTCTGAGCCACTTCCTGTCGAGGAACGATGGCCCCAGATTTCGACTCCTCGAGGAACTTAGCTAGCTTCTCGAAAGCCTCAGCAAGGCCTGTTGGCTCACTCATCTTCGGAGACAGGCTCTACACACCCAACAACAACAGCAGCAAGCACAGCCGCACACAGTCCTCTGCAGAATCAGCAGCAACAGTCCGCTGCACACATACAGCAAGGCCCTCTGTTCTTTCTCCCCCTCTGCTCACACTCCGCACGCGCAGCAGCAACAATAAGCAGCACCTTCCTCTCTTCAATCCCAGCAGCCAGGACACAACGGCAACGAGCAGAGCCGTGCGGACTCGCTCTCTCCCTCCGCGCGAACGACAGCAGCACGCCTCTCCTGCTCTCCACGTTCGCTGTTCCTCCGGCTCTTCTCCTCGTCCTGCGCCACAGCCGCACGCCTCCACGCGCACAGCCGCCGTTGATTTCCCGCTGGCCCGCGCAGCCGCCGTGCGCTCGCCGCCGTGACGCGCAGCCGCACGCGCGCGCTCGCACACAGCCACGTCGGCCCAGATGCGCCGCCGCCTCCCCACCGGACTCCGCCGCCGGCCGGCGACTAGGCCACCGTCGCCGTCGTCCCCAGCACCTCGCCTGCGTCTGATACCATGTTGTGTCGCAGACTCACCTTGTTTTGGCTGTGTCGTATGTGTGTGTGGCGGCTCTCCTGAGAACGGGGGGACTGGATGCCTCCTTCTAGGTCAGTACCTCCACATGGGCTTGGGCCCTAAGTGACAAGGCTTGATGGGCTTGGGCCCATACCGGTTCAACAATGCATCTCGATGCGCTGATAGGAAAGTAGTTTATGCACAAGCCTCAGGAAGGCACTGTAGCACCGCCCGGTGGAGCTGGGTTTCAGTTGCTAATTCTTTTGTTCACCGAAGTACTCGATTATGAATACTTTTAACTGGCAGCAGAAGATAATGCAACTTCTGCATACATAACCATCTGCTTATGTCAGGTTTGAAAGAAGGTAATTAGCACATGCTGACATTTTAATTGTGTGCAGCTTTGAGCAATTTTGTATCAATCTAACTAATGAGAAGCTCCAGCAACATTTTAACCAGGTTATAAAATGAAATCTCCTTTGCTCGACAAGTTTTGTGTTTAGGTCGTCCAACCAGCTTAACGTTGAGTCCTTTTCTAACTAATAACACATGTCCCATGAACAGCATGTTTTTAAGATGGAACAAGAAGAATATACAAAAGAAGAAATTGACTGGAGCTACATCCAATTTGTAGACAACCAGGAAATTCTTGATCTCATTGAAAAGGTATTGAAATTCAGATTCTAGTCACAGTGCTGTCTTTATGATCAGTTTGGTGCATGTAACAAAATACAGCACAACGGTAATGCTTGAACAAGATCTTGCATCTAGGGTCAAGGTCTAGAACATTTGGAGATGATGACTTAGATACTTAGATGTACTAGTACTAGTCATTATAAGTCTGTATACCAGATTGTATACTGAGACGGCGATAGTTTCCATCCATATTGACATTCCAGATCAGCATAGCAGTATTTCTTTCCTCTCTTGCCTCCATTGAATACATGAGAACAGCAGTATTTCTGTGCATGATACATATCTGCTATCTGGTTGATTGTGTTTCGTGCATTTTTTTTCCAGTTTTATGCAATTGTCTAGCCATGATATATTGTAATAACCAATTAATTATGTGCTCTGCTCATGCTATGCAATCTTATTTCTTGTTTCTAATTTATTTGATGCAGAAACCGGGTGGGATAATTGCTCTGTTGGATGAGACATGGTATTTACAAATAACTGTTAATAACCTTTTTCCGTTAGAATCCCAAAAAGTTATTAACAGTTGTTTTCTATTATGATTCAGCATGCTACGGAATTCAACCCATGAAACATTTGCTGAGAAGCTATATCAGAAGTTCAAGGACAGCCCACATTTCAGTAAACCCAAATTTTCAAGATCTGACTTCACCGTTCATCATTATGCTGGACATGTAGGTTACCTTATTGACATACATGTCAATAGTAAATATTATGTTTTGTGGCTATATGTTTTTGAGTGGTAATCGGTTGTCTGCACATGCTGGAAAATATATGTGATTGACATGTAATTTATGATGCATATGGTGTACTTACTGCACAAGATATTACCATTCTATGATCATGTTTAATTGACCCAGAATCAAGCTAATTATTATAGCTACCTTCTATAAATTTTATTTTATTTGACTCTTCTGCATTACTGCATATGCACCCTCATGCATTTTGGCCTAGAGTCAGCTGGCATTCCTTGATCCTCCTGACAAACATGTATCCATCTATCTTGTCAGGAGATGGTTTATTGCTCCTGCTAATCAGTCGGTTCTATTTGAACTGGCTGCTACTCCCTCCGTCCGGAAATACTTGTCATCAAAATGAATAAAAGGTGATGTATCTAGATGTATATTAGTTCTAGATACATCCCTTTTAATCCATTTTGATGACAAGTATTTTCGGACGGAGGGAGTATTTACAAAGTTAAGATGCACACACTAAATTTATATCTCTGTCTGCTGCAGGTCACTTATCAAACAGATCTTTTCTTAGATAAAAACATAGATTATGCTGTAAATGAACATCAGATCCTATTAAATGCTTCAACATGTCCATTTGTTTCAAGTCTTTTTCCACCTGTTGAAGAATCAGCGAAGTCAACAAAGTTTACTTCGATAGGCTCAAGTTTCAAGGTACAACATTTGCTCTATTCCATGGTCCTTACATATATTTCTGTGTATTTACACCTCTATTTTGGCATGATGTTACAGCAACAACTACAATCTCTGTTAGAAACGTTGAGTGCAACAGAACCACACTACATCCGCTGCATAAAACCCAATAATGTTCTCAAGCCAGAGATATTTGAGAACAGTAATGTTCTCCAGCAGCTTCGGTGTGGGGTGAGGCTTGTGAAATTTCTCTTTATGTATTCATTAAACATGACCAGTTTCTGTGATGTTTCTTTTGCTCGACTGTTGCTGGTCCCAATGCATGAAACTGAATGCTCATGTTTTTTTATTCATAAATACTTAGCCCAAAGCCTTAAATCATAATGGGTTATGCAGTAAACATTCATTTCTATTGTTCAAAATGTAACCCTATATACCTAAGAAGTTCATCCCCACTATCTTATTTATCTTAACATGCAGCCTATCCACCTCATCACATATGTTCCACACACATGCTACCTCCCATTTAAATGCACATGCAATACATCCACATCATCAAGTGCATGCGGTCAATCAACTTTCCACTTTCCACCACATGCACTCCCTCTGCATCATCGAAGAAGATAAAAACATTCCACATCATTATTTTTTTTCAACAATAAATAATTTAACTTGAATGCCGCAGGACAATATAACATGCATGCACTCTCCATTTACCTCTAGATTTAATGTGGTGCCGTAACATGCACACTTACAGATTAATGTGCATCTGCTAAAAAAACAAAATTACAATTATCTGCATTTGGTTGTTGCTCCTATATCTCCCTTACAGTTAACTTTATGAAAATTAGGTTCCTAACTGTTCAAGAATTAGTTGTTCGAGTTGTGTAATGCCATCTGTCTTTCTGAACAGGGTGTGTTAGAGGCAATAAGGATAAGCTGTCTAGGATACCCCACTAGGCGAACCTTTTATGAATTTGTCAATCGATTTGGTATTCTGCATCCCAAAGCTCTGAGTAAAGGGTAAACTTACTATTTATTTGATTATTTCATTGTTTCTGTTCCATATGTTGTTAGTACTTATGCGTTCCTTTGGCAGCAATACTGAAATTACTTCTACGAAGATGATTCTCGAGAAAGCTAACCTTGTAGGCTATCAGGTAACTATTAGAAGAAATATCAATGCTAATTTTCTTAGTTTGGCCATCTTAAAGGAAATAACATCACAAGTTCACAACAGGAACCCCCAAGAACCCATGATTGATCTACACAGTTGACAATCTTTAAGGAATAGGCAGTGTTAAACTGAGTTACGATACGGAACTAAATTTTAATCTACACTGTTATAATCTGGATCCCCCACTCTCTTGCGTTTTCTCGAAAAAATAATCTGGATCCCCAAAAGAAAGTAATGTTTGTATTTTCCTTGGATTTGTGTGGGAATTTTTAGTATCTATGACCTGGGTATCCGGGGTGGAGCCAAATAGGGCCCTCGGGGTTGTACATACCCAGCCAAAGAATAATTCTGACGAGTCGCTTGTGCATCATCCTAACCCACGTAAGGTGCACCTGACGGTGCCAGAATACAGAAATCAAAGAATAAACACCTGTCGATCTCAGTCTAGCTCCACCCCTGCACATGCCCCAAACAAAATGGTTTGCTAAAAGATATTCCAGTAATATATAGAAATCCCAGACTGAAAGGTGAATCAAAGTTTGACTGTCAAACACTGATATGTTGTTTCATTATTCTTGTATCAGCCTCACCTTCTGATTTTGAATTTACAGATAGGGAAAACAAAAGTGTTTCTTCGTGCTGGTCAAATGGCTGAGTTAGATGCTCTAAGAACTGAGGTTTTGGGACTCTCTGCTAAAAAACTACAAACCAAAGTTCGTTCGTTTATGTCTCGCAAGAAGTATGTCGAGATGCGAACATGTGCTACACAACTCCAGGCAGTATGCAGGGGTACATTTATCTGTTTTCACTTTAATCTTTCTCCACAAACCCTGCTTTAGCAGTGATAGTGACTTCTTCTATACTTTAATTATCAAAGGAACAACTGCTAGAAGGTTATATGAAAATCTTCGAAGACAGGCAGCTGCTTTGAAAATTCAGACCTATCGCCGTATGCGCCATGAAAGAATAAAATATAGAGATCTGTGTTCCGCATCAACTACTATCCAATGTGGTCTACGTGGTATGGCTGCTCGCGGCAAACTGCGTTTTTGCCGACAAACAAAAGCTGCAGTGATTATTCAGGTATTTCTGAGGCTTCAATGGTTAATTCAATCAGACTAGATACACCAAATACAAATAGAATATGCAAGTGATGACCATATATCAGATACTCCCTCCGTCCGAAAAAGCTTGTCCCTCAAATGGATGTATCCAGCACCAAGTTAGTGCTAGATACATCCATTTGACTTCATGGTGGACAAGCTTGGGAGAAGTTTTTTCGGACACGGAGGGAGTACTTGTGATAGATATTTATTGGCTCTGTCATATTTGTGCTTATCTTATCACTAAAGCTTGATATGTTTTCTACTGACATAAAGAAACATACTATGTTTTCAGCATAGTGAAATGAGGTGCTAATAAGAATAATAGCAAAAATCATCAGAAATATTTGTGTTTCTCATGATAACAAGAGGCTAATATCAGGAATATTATGCCATCATATCAGACCTACTCTAATATGACTTCATGCCTTGTAGAGTCGATGCCGCTGTCATTTAGCGCGCTCACGATATGTGAGGATGACAAAGGCCATACTCGTAACTCAGTGTGCTTGGAGAGGAAAAATAGCTAGAAGAGAACTTCGACAGCTCAAAATGGTAAGAGCCCTTCTTGTAAACTTATCCTGAATTTCTCCTTTCTTCCCTTGGTTCAAGCTACAGTATTGTTGGTTTCTTCAAGGGGGAAATCCCTTATATATACTTAAGCAGTCATTAGCATTGACAGGACATTAGGCCTGGTGCAAAAACACCATTTTACCCCTGTTGTGATTGGAAATGAGCCAAATTGCCACTGTCCTTTTCTTCCCTATTCTCTCCCCATAGAAAATCATCATGTCTACTGCCTTGTATGCGATACATCCCACCACCAGTCTTGGTTCGCCCTCTCGCTGGCTTATCATGCTCGTTGGTGGCTGTAGAGCCATCATCTGCAGGGTCTGTGTCCACATCACTGGTGTGAATGCTGTGCACTTTCTGCGGCTGCTAGCGATTTGTTATGACCATATCCAAGGACTAACCCGTAGTCCTACCCAAAGTCATGGCAGTGCAATTGCAAACTTGTGTTATCAGAACTATTCCTTATCTTCCTTAAAGAACTGTTTTTATTAGGATACCAGCCAGTTTGCTCGAAAAAAGATATAGGATACACCACTCAACTACCATGGTCTTACGCTTCTATTTCTCTGCATCACCAAGCAAAGCATATCACTGGGTTCATTATAACTCTAATTGATTCAGTTATCGATAACTATTTGATTTCTTTGTGCCTGGCCACTTTCAGGCTGCAAAGGAAACTGGTGCCCTACAGGCTGCCAAGAGTAAACTAGAGAAAGAAGTCGAGGAGCTTACTTGGCGGTTACAAGTGGAGAAGCGCATCAGGGTAAACTAGCACAGAACCATGGCCACAATGTCTCTAAAAATGTTGTTTATGCATGGCGCACTTGTATGTTATTCTATTATTTTCTCTATTGTCAAATAGTTCTAAGGCACTTTTATCTTGCGGTGTATGTTATTTTGTCTATTGCCAATAAGGTGCTATTTATTGTAATAATAAAAATGGTCTCTCAAATAGGCACTTCTTAGGTTGCTAAACTAATCTGGACTGTCATGTAAATTAACATCTTGTAGTGAATGAATAAAGAAGAGGGAAAATGATTGAACAATAAGAACAAAAACCTGCAGATATCATGTCAACAGCTGGCACATTTGCTAGTATAAGAGGAGCATTGTGCATCTCATAGCATTACAAAGGAAACTTTTGATGATTTTGGACTTACATATGCATATTTTATACTTGCAGTCTGATTTGGAAGAAGCCAAGGAAGCGAAAATTCAAGAAAATAAGAAGCTCCAATCACAATTGCAGGAATTGCAACAACAATTCAAGGAAACAAAAGAATTGTTAAAGAAGGAACAGGAAACTTCCAAGGTAGCATCAGAGAAAGCAGAGAAAGTTACTCTAGTGCCAGAGATCCGTGTTGATGAAACTCAAGTTAATGAGCTCACTGCCGAAAAAGAGAAGCTCACTGCTGAAAATGAGAAGCTCAAGGTATTAACGCAGAAATACGAACAAATACAAAAGAAAATGTGATAACAAAATCTAGCGATGAATCTTGTGTAGCTTATATAGGTACCATTGAATCAGTGAACTCCTCATCCTTTTTCTGGATATTCATGTGAAACCATAAATGAGGATGAATACCATTTAATTTTTTTAATAATCTATGTTATTGAACATCTTAGATTTTGATTAGTCTGGTAGCTTCGATGTTCAAATAGAAGTATTCATTGGTTAAATCATTTGCTATTAAATGGCTAATCATAGGAGGGTGTGCATAGCATGAATACACTTGCTATCCAATTATTATTTTTTGTACCCCTAGTGGAGTAATGGAGTGATAAACTTTTGACTTGCAGACACTGGTGAGCTCTCTTGAGACAAAAATAGAGGAAACGGAAGAGAGGTTTCAAGAACAAGACCAAGTCAGAGAAGAGTCTATGAAGAAAGCTACAGAGGCAGAGTCACAGCTAAATCAACTAAAGAATGCATTTCTAAGGTTCTTCTTTCATGTTGTATTTGATATAAACTCGTGATGCTGGTAAATGCTTCTATCCTTTATTAACCAAGCCATCTTATGTTAAACGATTGCAATTATTTCCATGACCAGCCTTCGAGAGAAGTTGGCTAGTGCAGAAGCAGAGATCATTAATCTCCGACAACATGCTGCGAGACCAAGACCTGATCCTTTGCTTAACATGCATAAAAAATCTGTAATCTCTCTCTCTCTCTCTCTCTCTTGTGTGCACACTCACATGAAAGTATTCTTATGCTTCTGAGTGTTTGCAACTGTGCAGAATTTGAGTGTACCTGCAGACGAACAACAGGTTTGGAATATCTTACACTGCTTGTTAATAACTCTTTAGATTTATTTTTCATGATTGAATCTAATATAATCATCCCTGCAGTCACCACCCACACCTATGGAATTCGGACGGAGATCTTTAATTGAGAGACACCAAGTACTTACTTGGGCTGATGTTCGATAATTAAAGCAGTTAATGAAGTCATTAGAAAACAAATTAAACTATGGCTCCACCTTTTCATTGCAGGAGAGTGTTGAAGCACTTATAAACTGTGTTAACGAAAACATTGGATTTAGCGATGGAAAACCAGTTGCTGCAATAACGATATACAAATGTCTTCTTCATTGGAGAACTTTCGAGGCAGAAAAGACAAATGTTTTTGATCGGATTATTCAGATTTTTGCTTCAGGAATGCAGGTATTTCTTGCTAGTGTTCCAACACTTAACCAATTATTGTGTTTGGTTTGATTCTATGATTTACTTGATTATCTTCATCATAGCGTGATCCTGTCTGGCTTATTCGATTTATGTTGCCCTTCTAAAAATCTGCAAAATTTGTATCACAGAAACAAGACAGCAACCCCGATCTTGCATACTGGCTATCAAATGCATCATCATTGTTGATTATACTGCAAAAGAGTCTGAAACCTGCTGGCACTGTAACAACACCACTGAAAAGAACAACGACTCAGACGTCTTTCCTTGGGAGGATGGTATGTTATATATATATATCCTTTTATTTTCTTGAACACGCATAAGGAGAACCAGAAAAGCCAAAAGAGGGAACGAGAAACAAAAAAAAAGAAAGAGAACGAATAATCATCCTTTTTTTTTAACAAAATGATTAACAAGGGTTCTCTGAATTCTAGCAATTGTATTTTGTCAAAATTGTATGATAGGCTAGATGAGGTTATCTTGACTCATTTCTTAATCTCTTGGTGTTATATGATCCACAGGTATTTCGTGCGTCAAGCATTACTGTTGATATGGATCTCGTGCGCCAAGTTGAGGGCAAGTATCCTGCATTCCTTTTCAAGCAACAGCTTACAGCCTTTGTGGAAGGCTTATATGGAATGATCCGTGACAATGTGAAGAGAGAAGTGTCTTCAGTACTCTCGCATGTTATTCAGGTTACCCCATCTATCACGGGTTCTCAGGTTAATTATCATTTCATACTTTAGAAGATTCTTGCTGGACAAATATAATTTTAGAAATAAGCATGAGACATCTCAGCAACCTCCCATGGGAATCCAGGAATACTAAGTTAACTTTGACTCACGCTTGCATGTTTTTGGCTAGTTCCTCTCAGTTGGTAACTTGGCATAACACTTGAACCCTTTTGCAAACTCAACGAGAAGAAATTAGACTATTATTTATATCACGAGTACCTTTGTACCATGATGAATTTCTATTGCCTGGTGATTAGGCTATATAATTCATATGTTAAGATTTCATGCTAACTCTGCACCTGCATGGCAATAAGTTGTTGCTGCTGGTCTAATGCTCATTCCTGTATACACATTGATACTCAAAGGCGCCAAGAACTGCGAAGGCTGGTTTGCTAACAGATCAACATAGCTATTGGAAAGTGATAGTCGGCCATTTCAATGATCTCCTGAAAATCTTGCAAGAAAATTGTGTAAGTTTAAACCTTGAAACCCGCATTGCATTTGGCTGCATGGTGTTCTGACTTGTGGCCTTAATGCTGAAATTTCAGGTCCCAACCATTTTTTGTCGGAAGATCTTTACACAGCTTTATGCATACATCAACGCTCAACTCTTCAATAGGTAACTTGGTGTCTAGACTAGACTTTCCTTGCCTGCCGTCAATTTCTGCAGTTCCTAATTCTCCCTCTTCTGATGTTACTATATGTCCCAGTCTTCTTGTACGGCGAGAGTGCTGTTCTTTCAGCAATGGAGAATATGTGAAGCAAGGGCTTGAAGAACTGGAGACATGGTGCACACAAGCCAAGCCAGAGGTAAATATATATGTTTGATTTTGCTATTCTTTCTAAAGATGCAGACTTTATATTGTGATTGTTAAATGCTCGCAACCAACATTGCAGTCTAATAACTTTATTCTTTCTCAATAGTAACTACCCCCTCCGTTTTCTAAATATAAGACCTTTTAGTGAATCTCTAAAAGGTCTTATATTTAGAAACGGAGGGAGTACAATGTAACACCAGTACTAATATCTTCACTTTATTTACCTTGTGCCTAACCGTGAAATACCAACAGTACGCAGGATCTGCATGGGATGAACTTAAGCACATAACCCAGGCTGTTGGCTTCCTGGTATCTAACTACAAACTTGAGCATGTATTTTGTATTTCGGCATGGATTCTTAACAACATTTGTTAGTTCTTTTAAGTATAAAAAGTTGTGGAGCATTTCAATCGATTTTGAATCGCACACTGGGAACAGTTTAGTTGTGTTTGTGTTTGCTGTTCAAAGACTGCCGCTGTGCTGTTTACTGACTTTTTATGAAAATTGTGTCCCTATTAGGTAGGTCTGACCATCTATGTGCTGTGATGCAGGTCATTTTCAAAAAGTTCAGGGTATCATATGATGAAATAATGAGTGATCTCTGCCCAGTAAGACCCCCCCACCCCCACCCCCAAACCCGACGCAGCATCCAGAAGAAGAGTAGCTAAACACCTATTTCTATTCGCCGTTATGCAGGTATTGAGTGTCCACCAACTTTACAGGATATGCACGCAGTACTGGGATGACAAATATAATACTGAAAGTGTATCCGAAGAGGTAAGCACTAAATCTAACTTCACAGGGCTAATCGAGCACCTTCCCCTGCATTCTGTCTGTGCCAAGCTGAGGTTTCAGGGCTGACACATTTCCTAATGATTGTATTGTAGGTCCTTAATGAGATGAAAACGTTGGTGAACGAGGGAGCTGGCTCGGGCGCCTATTTACTAGATGAAGAGACAAGGTACGTGTACGCCGTATATCCACAAATGGCGCAGTCTCAGAAACTAAAAGTCGTACGTGCTGGATCACAGTGTCGAACTTGATTTCGAACGCTCCGTGTGCCCTGCTTGCAGCATGCCATTGTCTCTCGAGGAGATAGGCAACTCCATGGACACCAAGGAGTTCCAGAACGTGGTCCCGCCGCAAGAGCTCCTGGACAATGCGTCGTTCCAGTTCTTGAAGATCTGAATGGGTTCCGCGCGAGGGCAGAAGACGGTAGCCTCCGGAGGATAGAATGTTGTAAATTTGTCAGTTGATATAGGTTTTTCTCTTCCTTTCTGCTCCCCCGGTCGGGCCTTGTAGATTATTCCATTTTCATAGTCATAGGTTGGTTGGTGTAAGATTTCATAGCTTTTTGTTGGTTTTGTTTATGGCTGCCGGCTGGGTTGGGAAGAGAGCACAGGGCAGGCAGGAGGTCATTCACATCTATTCTTGATTCTTTCTTTCTAGTCACGGTAGATATATCATATATGTACGTATGTAGCAGTATCCAAAAATATCCATTCTGTGTAGCCAATGTATAGTTATATATACATTAGTATCAATGAGAATGACAATTGTGGGGCTTGATGTAATTAAGAAGGCTCCCTGTCTCATCATCACATTAGTATCCATATAAACTACTACCACATCACATTTCAATTTCAATCATGTGAAATGTATATGATGCATGCTACTTGTTTGTGGCTGAAAAGGATTCGGATAATAGCCGTAGAGTTAAATGAAATTGGTAACAAAGATGACATTTACAGCTAGTCCGAAAAGAAAAAATGTATTATAGTAGCATCTAATATATTCTTTGCGGCTGCTATGGAACGAATCTCGTGAAAGGTAGCTATGGTCCACATTATACTCCATGAGTTGATTGTTTGTGTAGGTTTGGTGTTTGACAAGCAAGAGGTCTGATTGTGTTTATTCTTCACATCACCAACCTAACCTAACCTAACCTAACCTTGTGGCCAACCAACCCTGTTGTGTTGTGTTGTGTTTTGTTGAGGCCCCCTTTCTTTCTTATCATCCATATGCATATAAATCATCATATTGCATTTGACTCTACTCCATGAGGAGTTGATTGTTTGTGTGGATTTGGTTGTTATTTGAAAAGCAAGATGTTGAGGGTTCATTGTTCCACACTACTCCCTCCATCCCAAAATTTTTGTCTTAGATTTGTCTAGATAAAGATGAATCTAATACTCCCTCCGTCCCAAAATTCTTGTCTTAGATTTGCCTAGATACGGATGTATCTAATACTAAAACGTGACTTGATGCATCCGTATTTATACAAATCTAAGACAAGAATTTTGGGACGGAGGGAGTACTACATATATTATATTCATCCGTATCTAGACAAACCTAAGACAAGAATTTTGAGACGGAGGGAGTACTACATATATTATATTCATCCGTATCTAGACAAACCTAAGACAAGAATTTTGGGACGGAGGGAGTACATCATTAGAAACTTAGAAACTTTAGGTGTTATATATCACCAAAGAAATGCCATTAAAATCGTTGTATATATGTTGTATTTTCTAACGCCATAACTAGTGTGATAACACAATATGTATTACTTAGGTCGGTCGAAAAGGGGACGTATCCTCCTTGTGGTCAATTCTGCTCAGGCAGCCAACATGGATGTTTCCTCTGTTGTATTTTTTGGTGCTACAAGTCACAAAATGATGTAGTAAGAAATATAAAAGAAAGGCCTTTATTTCGTAAGAAAATAATATAGCATTAATAAATAATGGTAATTACTCAAAGGAGGTGCTCTTACTAATTACTACTGAAAGGAGATGGGGTAGGAAGGAGGATGAGTGTGGCTGGTGACTGATAGCAACAAGGGCCACGTGGCAGTGAGTGGCTCATCCAAATCCAAATCAAATAATTGGTTGCTTGTCTGTGGGTGAATAGAAATAAGAAAATAAAAGAGACGAAAATGATAGATGTTGAAGTGGTCAGCAGGTCTGAAAAGCATGGTTGGAATCTCTCTCTGAATCATTATCTTTCAGTGGGTTGATGCAATAGTATCTTTTTGTAGTACTACAAACCAGGCAGCAATAGTACTAGCTGGTTGTGCCCAACAAGCTAAGCTACAGTCAGTATTATTTTTACTAAATGCCCCCTGAGAAACTTAATCTGCACGCTGCTGACTCCTGGAAAACTTATTTTAGCATCTGGCCCCGGATTCGTGCCTTACAACAAACCAGGTCCCTAAATTACACGTCAAGAGGCGTTTGACCGGCCCCGGTTCACATGTCCCGCCTGACGGAGAACTGCAATGATTGTATCCTTTGAGTTGCCATCAGTTGTCTAATTCGGGAATTCCTACACAACCCCGACAATACTTCATGCTGTTCCAAAATGATGCCCCTCTTCAGCCACTGGATAAGGCTACCCTTCGCCAGCTCGAGTGTGTTCATCTCTTCATAGGGGAGTACTGAAATCTTGAAACCTTTGAACTGGAGATGGTAGTTGTCCACGGTGACCTTACCATGGTTGGGGCTAGGGACAACATTGTGGACCTTCGATTGCTCCCCTAGGATAGGCGGGTGGAATTGGCCCTAAGCAGCTTCCACAGGCTCGTCACAGCTGGCGATCCTTACTATAAGCTTGTAGGGCTTGATAACCTATAACCAAATGGTAAATTTTGTCTTAGGACGGATGGGTTATGGAATTATCATGTATGTAGTATTATGAATATTTATCTATCGTCGACTTACCATAACCTCATCGTAGGGATAGAATTTAGGTAGTAAAGCTTGAGCTTGAGGGAAGGCCATGGAAGCGCAGCTACTTCGATGTGCTTACAAACCTTCAATCATTGGCGCAGTCGGTGCTGGTGCTGGTGATGCTGGTCCTCCCCCCAACAACTCTGTTCGTAGGCTTTGTAATAACGACGACTCTTTAAAATCCGCTAATCATCTTTGCCAGCCTTTTTCTTGGCTTTCTTCTTTTCACGCTTCTATTGCAAAGAATGGTTGCGGGCATATTTCCATGGAGCAAAAATCCCAACTCCCCTCGTGCGGCCGGGGTGCTTAGGGTTTCCCAATACTTCTGGGGCCCCTTCTCCCATGAAGAGGCCATCGTGTGCTTCTTTATCTTTCTTAATCTACAAGGAGAAATATCATTTGATCATACTGTACGAGTAAAAAATTAAACTCATTGTGCTCAAGGTTTTGTTGACGACTAACCAGCTTCTCCAGTTACATCACTGACTGCTTTTCGGCACCATTAGTACCATAAGCACCATCAGTAGCATCAACACCATCAACAACCAGACCATTTTCAATGTTCAAAAAATCCAGGTCAGTAGCACCCGATGACGTGAGTGATGTTTCTTTTCCTTTTACCCAATTTCCGGTCCTCGGACCGGTTAAATTTCTAAACTCACGTGTGCTGTTGTCCCTCTGGTATACAGTGCAGAAAATTACCTTTTTCAAACAGACTGAACAATCATCGGTTGGGCCTTCATCCTCGGAGTTGTCTGCGTGGCTCACCAAGTTTTCCAACTCATCCTCCTCACCCGCCTCTTCGGAATCAGCGTAAGTTGCATCGATAAGCTCATCGGATGCGATACTGGTCTCCTATGCATGGATATTTCTATCAGTGGAAGCTCCGGGTCCATTACGTCCATCGCTGCCTGCTCTTCATCCTCCTCCTCCAACTCCACCTCTTCTTCCTCTCTGTGCATGCCTGCTAACCGCCTCTCCAAGCGAGGCCTTTCTAGCAAACTTGCATCTCTATCGGCCCCGCTGCCTTCTTTACTGCTCATTTGTACTGAAGCTGCTTCGTTGTTCAGATCAAACTCACCAAGCCCATGTCTGTCAGCTTCTACAATGTCATATAGAACTGATCTACAACCTCTTGAACTTGATTCATATAAACCTTACATTTTAGATATTCCAGTATTGGAATTCCATATCCTGAATCTTTTATTCTTGCCCGCTTCAAGATATGATGACTAATTAAAAAATATCAACCTTGGGATAAAGAGTTTACACTGCTTATGTTTACTTCCACTTTTTTCTTGCACGTAGGAAATTCGATATTTTCTTTTTACTACAAATTTATAAGCTGTTTTGTTTCACTCATATATATAGCTATCTAGTTTAACTTACCAACCCCAAATACTAAATAAGAAAAGGAATATAAATAGTTAATGGATTGTGTAGGAAAAAATTCCTATTTTAATGAATCACAAGTAGAGATATTGCTACCACACAAAAATTTAATGGTATTTCATAACTAATGGATTGAGCAACAACTCGTAGACCGCCTGATTTTTTTATTATTATTTGAGCTATATCCTGTCACAAGAAGACCAATAGGAGCTATACTTGAAATGACAATCCATAGTAAAACACCAATACTAAGATTGGCTGAAACAAAATGATATCCCAAAGGGATAACTAACAAACTTAATAAAACTGATATGACTGCTATAGAGGGTCCAATGCTAAATGACGAAATATTTCCTTGGGATGGCAGAATATCTTCCACTCTTCGACTGGTAGGGTTTCGGATTGGGCTTGGTGTTCAGGGTTTGGAAT
>NC_041389.1:723564208-723583097 GCF_002162155.2 Triticum dicoccoides | reverse complement strand
CGGAGCGGCGTGTGAACACAGTGGTGAAGCATCTCGTCCAGCAGAAAAGGAGACATGCTGAAGACTCTTGGGATGGTCGACCATCTAAAAGCAGGGGTTGTAGGTAGTATCGCGTCCTTCCATCAGGCGGGAGAGGGAGGTGCCATGCTGGCGACGCCACCAACGACCGTGGATCAGGCCGGTTAGACACGTCTTGGGTGACGGCGGCCTCACGTGTAATTTAGTCACATGACGGCGTTAATGCGAGGGGCCAGATGACGAAATATGTTTTTGGGAAGGCCGGTGAAGGAATTAAGTTTCATAAGGGGCCATTTAGCAAAAGCAAGACGGTAGAGCCATGCCGTCTGCATCGGCTGATTTCCATGTCCAGAAAAAGATACTAGTCCAGTGCACAACAGGTGGTCCCTGTCACCAGACTCATCTATCCATCCTCTGCTAGTACTAGTACTAGTTTATTTCAATTCAACAAGATAAAAGTTAAAGCTTATAAGATTGAAAAAGAAGTGCGTTATGATTGCTCTGTCTCCGTGGTGTGGTGTGGACGAAACGTAACCTAACCATTTTAGTACTTATTTTCTTGCAGACGATCGAGTGTAGTACTCTTAAACTAAATAAACTACTAGTACTCCCTCCGTTCGAAATTACTCGTTGAAGAAATGAATGTATCTAGATGTATTTTAGTTGTAGATACATCCATTTTTGTGACAAGTAAATCCGACCGGAGGGAGTACAACGTACGTACTCCTGCCTCCATCCAAGAAATGGATGCATCTAGACGTAGTTTAATACTAGATACATCATATTTTTTTTCATCTGACAAGGTTTTCCAGACGGAGGGAGTGATATATCAAAACTTATTTTAGTTTTAGATAAGCCATTTCTTGATGATCAAGTAGTATCTGTGAACGAGGGAGTAGTATTTATTGATGTGTGCAAGATAAGATTGGCCCTCCCCTGTGCCACCACTCCTCTATTGTGGAATATTATAGCCCTGTGCTTGCTCCCATATCACACCACCTGTCCCCTTTCTCTCTCTCTCTCTCTCTCTGTGCAAAAAAGAGAGAAAGAACCACCTACAAACAAACAAACAAACAGGAGGGAGGGGAAGCAGAGCAAGGAGGAAGAACAAGTGAGATGTCTTCCCCAAGCAAGCGCAGGGAGATGGATCTGATGAAGCTGTCTCTAGTCTCACCTACTCCATTCTTTGTCTCTGATGATGCTTTTGTGAGGATTGTTTGATTCATGTTTAATACTAGCTAGCTTGCTTCTCTTGTAGGATGATGAGCGATTACAAGGTGGACATGATCAACGACGGGATGCACGAGTTCTTCGTCCACTTCCACGGCCCCAAAGACAGTTCGTATCCTCTCTCCATCTGTCTCCTCCTGCTTAATTTCTTTGATTGATCCATCGATTGATTGATTGATTAGGTGCGTGATGATATCTGTTTATTTCTTTCTTTCTTTGCTTGCTTGATTGATTTCCCCTCATCTTTGTTCCCAAATGAAATCTGCCTGTTTGTTCTTCAACTCCTTCCTAACCTACAACTACAATGGAGGATGAACTCAGCTGCCCCCCTTATTTCGGAACAAACAAACAAACAAACAAAAAGAAAGAAGTAGCTTCTCTTTTCTGGGATCTTCACCCATAGACCATAGGCATACACACCTCTGCTTTCACCCAAACGGTTTGGAAAGGATTCTGAACCGAAACGTGTAGGGGGATGGGTGCCCTTCCACATCTACCTTCTCTCATCTTTTTCCTTTTAAAGAAACAAAAAGGAAAAAAAGAAATCCGCTTCTACTACCAAACAGCTCTTTAATTTCAGAGAATCAGCTCTGCAAAACTCTCCTGCTGCTTATCCATGCCATTCTCATGGATGGGAAATGGCTTTCTTGCTTCACCTGCTTGTTTCTGTCAGCAATAATAAACTCGATTGTATTGTATTGTACTCCCTCCGTTCCAAAATTCTTGTCTTAGATTTGTCAACATACGGATGTATCTCTATATCCGTATGTTGACAAATCTAAGACAAAATTTTTGGAACGGAGGGTGTACTGTATTGTATTGTACCCCATCCATATCCATATCCATATAACCTCTGACTAGATGAGCATGTGATGTGATATCCTCCATTATTATATGATATATGGGTACGGTAGGTGCTTCATCCACATCACCATGGCCTCTCTCTCTCTTTCTCTGCTCTGCTCTCTGCTCTGCCCAACCAACGGCGCTGTTTGGATCGTGGGGTTAGAGCTAGTTTGGGTTAGTTGGGGGCTCAACTAACCCAAAAGTATCCAAACAGGGAGGGTTAGAGTGGGTTAGTTCCATCTAACCCAACTATCCCGGTGAAGAGGTGCTTATTTGGGTTAGAGTGGGTTAGAAAATAACTCTAACTCTAACTGTGTTAGAGTATCCAAACAGGGCCAACAAGTTGCCGGAAAAAAAAGGACAGATTTGACCAATACCCCCCAAAAATAAAGGATGCCCTTTGGCTGTCACTCATGCTTTCACGCATTTATTCTGCCAAGTTTAGTAGGAGTACTACACATGGTACTACTACTAGTGCTTGTCTGTTCAGCTGTCAAGTTTTCTCTTCCCCACTGTCTGAGTACTAGTGCAAGGGATGCCATACACTCTACTACTCCCGCCGTCCCAGCAACACTTATTTTGGGACGGGGGACGTATATAAGTAGCAGCACTTAAACTCTGTACATACAGATTACACAGTAACTTTGAACAAATTTGATCCTTCAATCTGCTCTCTATCACTTAAATTCATTTGGTATCTACTTAATTACAAGGCTTCCTCTGTTTCCTTGCTGCAGGTATTTACCAGGGTGGTGTGTGGAAGGTCAGGGTTGAACTCACAGAAGCTTACCCCTATAAATCCCCTTCCATTGGCTTCACCAATAAGATTTATCACCCCAATGTCGATGAAATGTAAGCCTTTCTTTCTTCTTCATTTCACAAACCAACCATTCTCTGCAGATAGATACTCTCAGGTTTCATCGTTTGTGTGTCCATCCGTCGATTTGTTCAGGTCCGGTTCCGTCTGCTTGGATGTGATCAACCAGACCTGGAGCCCAATGTTCGGTAAAATCGATCGATATATATAAAAAAACTAGTTTACTAGTATCGACTTTGTGTTATTTTTTACTAACTGAAGCACCACATTTTTGCTCTTGTCCTGCTGTTGCTGCAGATCTTGTGAATATCTTTGAGGTGTTCCTGCCCCAGCTTCTCCTCTACCCGAACCCCTCGGACCCCTTGAACGGCGAGGCGGCTTCGCTCATGATGCGCGACAAGAATGCCTATGAAAACAAAGTCAAAGGTCTGATTTGTACCACAACTTGTGTATTCCATATCTCTGTCATAGAGTGCATTATACTAGTATTTCCTTAACACAAACTCAAAAATCTCTGTTCAGAATATTGTGAGAGATATGCCAAGCCTGAAGACATATCCCCAGAGGAGGAGGAGGAGGAGGAGGAGGAGAGCGATGAGGAGCTGAGCGACGCCGAGGGCTACGACTCCGGCGACGAGGCCATCATGGGCCACGCAGACCCTTAACTGGTGGGTGGATGGTTAGTAATGCAGGATGATCATGATGTATCTCTCTGTCAGTCAGTCAGTCTGTCTGTCTGTACATAGCTGCGGCGCTCACTGATGAATGCCGCCATGGCAGATGCTGAAGAAAGTCATCAGCCATCTCAACTCAGCTCCACTAGTTCTTGTGTGTCCGTCGTCGTTGTTGTTGTCGTCGTCGCTGTGAATAACTTGCCATTTGTTTGTGTTGGTTCCATTGTAGGACATGTCTCTTCTTCTGTTCTGTTGATTTCATTTCCAGTTCATGTTAGTGTCTGTTATTTTGTTTCTGATATTCCAACTGAATCCACAGTTGCATCCTTCAGAAAACATGTACTACAGAGATTGCATCTTGCATTGTAGGATGAATTTGAATCATGAATTCAGATCCAAACACGAATCTGAATCATGAACGCAAGAATTGACCTGGATACATTCAGATTGGATGAGGTGAGAGATTCGTTCAGATCCTGACGCGCTGGAGCGCAGAGACGCCGTCCAGGCCCTTGGCGCCGTAGTGCCGGAGCATCTCCGGCACCTTCGTGCTCCGGTACCGCGCGCGGCCGTCGCCGTCACCGGCGGTAACGATGGGCGCGAGCACCCTCGTCGACGCGTCGGCGCGGAAGAAGCATGCCACGGACACCCGGGGACCGGCGCCGTTGGCCACCACGCGGTGCTCCACGCTCCTGAACCGGTCGTTGGACAGGATCTGCAGGTAGTCGCCGACGTTCACCACCAGCGCCCCCGCCTCCGCCGGCACGTCCAGCCACGCCGGCCGCCGCTTCTCATCGTCGACGAGCACCTGGAGGCCGCCGACGGCGTCCTGGAGGAGCACGGTGAGGAAGCTGGGGTCGGAGTGCCTCGCGTTGCCCAGCGTTCGGCGCGGCTCCGGGCACGCCGGGTAGTAGTGGCAGCCCACGCTCAGCCCCTCCAGGCACCCGGCCTCCTCCTCCAGGTACCGGCGCGGGAGGCCCAGCGCCTCTGACAACAGCCCGAAGAGGGTGCGCCCCAGCCGCTGCACCAGCCCCGCGTACTCCGGCACGATGGTCCGGCACGCCGGCGGGATCTCCTCGGGCGGCGGCGGCTCCGGGGCCATCTCCATGTAGAGCGTGTCGCGCCAGCTCGCCGCCGGCGACCGGAAGAGGTCGAAGTTGCACTGGTACCGCGCGCGCCGCTTCGGGTCCCGGCTGTAGTACGGCGCCTTGGCCTCCGCCGGCTCCTCGTTGAAGCGCCGCACCGCCGCGAGGACCTCGGACATGGCCGACTCCGGCACGCCGTGGTTCGTCACCTGGAAGAAGCCCACCGTCTGGGCGGCCGCCTTCATCGCGCCGACCACGGAGGCCCGCCCCGTCAGCGTCGCGAGGCCGGCGAGGTCGATGACCGGGATGGCGAACTGGTGGTGACCATGGTGAAGATGGGGCGCGTCGGCTAGGGACTCCGGCGGGTGATGGAAGATGGCGGGGATGGTGGTGACGCCCGCGTCGACGAGGCCCTTGACGCCGGCCTTGGTGTCGTCAAAGGCCTTGAGCGCGCGGAGGCGGTCATGGTCGAAGCAGGCCGTTGACGCTTGTGCAAAATTCAGTCTTGTGTGTGGAAGGGAGTGAAGCAGTCGTGGGCGCTCTACTGACCAGCCTTCCGTGTACACCTCAGCTTCTGTATAAACATCACTAAAATTATCAAATACTCTCTGCAAAGAATTCTACTTCTACTCTAGTGATCCAAACACTCTTATACTCCCTTCGTTTTTATTTACTCCGCATATTAGAGTTGACTGAAGTCAAACTTTTTAAGTATAACCAAATTTATAAAAAAGAACATAAAAATATTTACCATAACAAATATATATGATGTGAAAATACATTCAACAATGAATCTAATGGTATTGATTTGTTATTGTATATGTTAATAATTTTTATCTATTAACTTTGTCAAAATTTACAAAGCTTGACTTTAACCGAACGGAGGGAGTATTTCTTTATTGAGGGAGTACTAGAATCTAATTTTTCTTTAAAGAATTCTAAGTAGTGGGAGTAAATCTGAACATGAAGCCGTTACCAATCCCTAATTCAAGTATTCGTATTATTTTGATAAAAACTAACATTGGCAATAAAAGATTATGCATGCCGAGATCAAGATAATTTTAGATATACATAACAAGTAAAAACTAACATTTTCAATATAAGATTATGCATTCATGGCAATGCCGAGATCAACATAGTTTCAGATATACATAACAAGTATATTGGTCGTAATTTTGCCTCATGTTTTCAAGCAGTTTGAGCTCGAATGCTAAAAAAAAGTACTCACTGGGACATGGTTCAATACGATGATTAAATCGGGACCATTGATTTTATGCCTTGGGATAAGCATACTTAAAGCGCCATTTTGTCCACAAGTATTTATTTCGTATTTCTAAGTACTTTCAATAATAGGAGGGCCCACAAAGTTTGACGAACCGGCCTAATTAACCAGCAAAACAAGCATTTATGTATGTGGGCTTCATTCTGTTTTTCAATCAACCCGGCCTGGAGCCCAATGTTTGGTAATCTCTATCTTCTCTACAATCTAAAAAGAACCTAAGATTCCTTTTCCTACCGATGGACCGTGTTCTGCCCACCTTTGTCCATCCACCCCATCTTTCTCCCCCGGTTGGCAAGTGACGATTCGATTCAATCATCATAATTACATGACCCAATGGGCGTTACACCTTCCCTTTAAAAAATTGCAATCATCATAATTGTATGATCAAAGGGCATTACACATCCCCTCAAAAAAATCGCAATCACCATAATTACAAGATTTGGCTCGCATAGCAACGCACGGACACATACCTAGTCGATACCGAAACTCGCGGTACTAGTCCTTTATTCTACACGATCAAATTGCTGCTGCAGACATGTGTTCTGGACTCCTTGAACGGCGAGGTGGATTTTTTCTAGTCTAGTTTAAAATTAAAACGCCGTCTATATCTACGTCCAAGCCCAACGGTCCCTAAGTCATTTTCCCTCTCCTCCTCCTCCTCCCGTTTTTGCGTTGCTTGCAACTCAACACCTCGATCGGATCCAGGCATCCAGCCATGGAAGGATCTCCAACCATGAAGGATCCAGCCATGGACACGGTGATTCTACTCCCATGGAAGGATCTCCAACCAGCAGCTACCTCGGACTCGGATCCATGCACCTCGGGTCGCATCGACGTAAGTACCACCCACGTCTTCATTTGATTTCACTGCTTAATCTGGTCCTTCATTAGTCTCGACCCTTTGATCCTGCATGCACAAAAAGGAGAGAAAAAATGATTTTGTTTTTTGCTTTCCCCAGATGCTTGTTGAATATCTTCTCATGTTGAGTGTTACTTGCATAACTAATGATGATTTCTCTGCCTGTGGACGTACTACCCCTCGCAGTCTGTTGATGATATCCCCATACTCTCTTCGCTTGACAATGGCAGCGCCACTACAGCTGATGCTGGCTTTCAGCCCATGGTGAGTTATTAACCATCACATCTCATATCTCTGCATTTTAGCCACTAGACTATTCACTTCTTCTACAAATTAATACTGTGTAGTTAACCATGGTGCTGTAGACTGCGCTATCAATTGTTTTTTGAATGAAAGCTGTGGAAACCCACATGTGTGGTATAAGCAATAACTTAAATTTGTGTCACAAGGACCTGAACCCTCCCCCAAGATTGTTCTGACGCCACTTGTGTTGTCTTTTGTGCGAGCAGTTTCATTAACGTTAGTCTTTTCTCTCTTGTTTCTGCTGAATGTTCCACCATGCTTACCTTGTCCAAGTGATAAAAAGTTATATGCTTATTTGTTTTTCCTGGTAGTACCTATTATTTAGCACTGTAGTGCTACTACAAATACTACATGCATTCTCCTGGTTATAAATTTGGTGATCGCAGGATGAGGAGCTGCCTATTGTTGTTAATCAAAACTCCGCCGCAGTTAATGATTCCCATGATGTAGAGAACAAGGTCGATTATGTTCCTCTCAGAGTAAGTGCCCAACCTCTTTACTTTCCTACATCAAACAGAGCATATACAGTTGGTTCCATGCTGTGCATATATTACCACCTATGAAAAGATAATGTATCTTCACATTGTTGCAATAGCTCCTCGTTATTCTCCTCATATTGGTCATGATTTCATAAAGTAGTATAAGCATGCAACTTCTTGATCTAACCTACTTAATTATGGAAGATCGTTAGGCCAGAGGGCACGGAGATTCAAGGAAAAAACCGCCCTGATGTTCGTTATAAACCAACGGCTCGGAAAACTACAACTTTCAAAGTAAGATAATTTGTTATCTTCATTTTGCTTTAAAGATTTCAACTGTTCCAAAAATCTCACAACTCAGACGAGTTGTTACCTCTACTCACATTAATATACAAATATTAAGTTAGCTACTACTCTGTGTTCATTGGTTGTGTTGCAGAAAAAGAAAGGATTCCCGGCATGTTTCAAGGTTGCCAAGAGTGACAAGGATGATACTTTTCCGACGGTAAGGTCCTGCAAAAATGATTCCATATTGCTTCATCAATCATTTTTGCGACTAAAAAGTTTAAACAATCACATGTCCATAAGCATGCTCTGTTTCACTGAAAAACGGAAACTATGATAACATATAAAGTGTAAGGCTAGCTGTAAGAAGATCGGTGTATATGTCACACTTGGTATTGTTTATTGCTTAGTCAAGCTTCTTATGATTGGAGGAACAGACTAACTATAAATAAAATAGTTTTTCCAACAAGGACTAATTATGAAAAATGTGCTTCGGTTGTGTTACAGAGGAAGAGAGGCAGGCCAGCGGGTTCCAAACCTGCTAAGAGAAAGATGGAGCAGAAAATGGCACGGAAACCGGCATTGGTTGACGACATTCATAACTCGGATTTGACAAGTAATACAGAGACAAAGGTGAAATTTCCAGCGGAATATCCCAGCTTCATCAAAGAGAAGTTTCTTACGTTGGTGGAATAGGCTAACTATAAATAAGATAGTTTTTCCTACGAAGACTAATTATGAAAAATGTGCTTCGGTTGTGTTACAGACGAAGAGAGGCGGGCCAGCGGGTTCCAAACCTGCTAAGAGAAAGATGGAGCAGAAAATAGCACGGAAACCGGCTATTGTTGATGACATTCAGCACTCGGATTTGACAAGTAATACAGAGACAAAGGTGAAATTGCCAGGAGAACATCACAGCTTCACCAAGCGTATGTTAAAATCTCATGTAGTTCAAGGCTTTTATCTGGTAAGTCTATGTTCTTTAGGTGTCTGAATGAATGGATGTATGTATATTTGCTTACAACCAACTTATTCTCCTCTTGTAGGGTAAACTAAAAGCAAAGTGTAAAATACTGCCTTTTGTTCTCCTCTTGTAGGGTCTCCCGGGTAGCTTTTGCACAGCGCATCTTCCGAAGGAGAATAGTACAATCACATTAGAAGATGAGCATGGGGAGAGCTATGATACAAATTACCTACACGACAGGAAGGCGCTGAGCGGTGGGTGGGGAGAATTTGCGCGTAAGCATAGTATTAGGGTCGGCGACGATGTGGTCTTTCAACTCGACGGAACCAAAAAATTCAAGGCAAGTCCTTCCCGGATGTTTCATCGATTTCTCCATCATTCCTTTGTGGTATTTTTATCTTCCAAATGCACGGTAGGATCACTACCTTACTTTAGCGGTCTAATTTCTGGGATGGATATATTGTTTTTAGGTGCATATACTAAGAAATGGACCGCCCGGTTTGGACACATCCAAGAAGAATAACATGTGGAGTGAGTCAAAAGTCCCATCTTGTTCGTATTCTTGCGCTTGTTCGTCATTTATTAATTGTACACTGAAATAGCATATCAAATCTGAATCTTCTGTATCATGTGTTGCAGACGAGGCAGAAGGTTCAGAACATGGTGTCAATTCTAAAGATCATCTAGAGGTTACCGCTGGAGACAAGAGCTCAACATCCAGCATGATGGCAACAACCTTATTTGCGAGGGAAGAAGCGGTAGGCATCGACGAACACGATGTGAGATCTCCAGATCCAGGTCTCGGCGATGTGGAGAACTTCCAAGTCATCCTCCATGGCTCGATCACCGACCTCCCGGATGGCCTGCGCAGGAGGTACTACGAGCTCTGCTGCGCCCAGAAGGCGGTCCTCCACAGGAACCTGCTCGAGACAAACCATATTCTGGTTGAAGGGGTGATCATGGAGACCAGTCACATCGCCGAGTGCGTCATGGCCCCCTTGCATGCTGCTGCTGCTACTTCTTCTCGCGAGGTTCTCCTGGTGTGGAAGAAGACGCTGGGGTCATTGGAGGGTTTAGGAATGGACGTGGCGTTCTTGCGTAGACGCGTTGAAGACCTTCTCGGCATCCATGCTGCTCGGGCATCGACGGTTCGAGTTTACAGCCGCTGCCGGTGGGGACTCTAAACTCTAAAGGATGTTCTGGAGGCAATGGATGTGGCGATGGAGGAGTTTGAATGAGAGTGTGGAAAGAATGCCCAAGCATGGCAACTGAATTTTTGTGCACGTCATCACTAACTTTCCCATGTATGATGCCGTATCAACTTCATCTTGTGCTCCCTCATTGAGTGGTACGTAGTACTCCCTCCGTCCTTAAATACTTGTCGGAGAGATGGATAAAATTGAATGTATCTATAACTAGAATATGTCTAGATACATCCATTTTTCCGACAAGTATTTCCGGACGGAGGGAGTATCTTTTGTATGCATCCATGCATGCAGTGTTCTTGTACGTAGTTATCGTCATCCCTTTGTCTTGCTTGTGTGTCTCCGGTTTCATCTGAAGGATCAGTTTCAGTTCCACTCAGTGTCTTGCTTGTCGCTGTGAATAACTATTTTAAATTGGAGAGCTGGTACTACTCTATCCCGTTTTTTACGTCTGTTCACCAACTATTTTAAATTTTCATATTATCTATAATTTTATTTTTCAACTGGTGAAAGACAGAACTTTCATCGAACGGCCAAACACATCGATCGCGAGAAGAGAAAACCCTCAGCCCCCATTATCGCGATTAGAGCATCTACAAGGGAAACCTAGTACCCACTCCACCTATAGGGCTGCCTCGTCAGTGCTCGGATCGAAAGACTCCACCTATAGGGTGTGCATGTGTCCATTTATAAGGGTGAGTATATGCACATATATATTAGCGATTGCGTCTGTACTGTGTTAAAAAAACTAGTCTTTTAAATAACCCACCCAAACGTTAGTGCCGCTAACCGCTGCTGGCGCCCACGCACCACGTCTAGCGGGCCGGCCCAGCAACCTGGGATTCGAACTCAGGTGCGACGGCTGAAGACTTGACGTGACAACCAATGAACCGAGAATACTTTGCTGACTACAATCCGAAAACAGTGCTATTTAACAACCGTTTTAGTACAAAACATTAACATATAATCTGTACATATAAATCATTTGAAAAAATAAAAAGTGGAATTGGGAAAAACATAGAGTTGCTATAAAAAAGTTTGCATGTATGACAAAATAGTTCAAAATTTTGGAAAAGTTCATGGAATGTGATTTTTTAAAGTTTCATGAATTTGAAAAAAAGGTCATCGATTTTGTACAAAATTTCACAAATTTGGAAAACAAAGGTCATCAAATTTGAAAAAAGATGTTCATCAACTTGAAAAAAAGTTCATCCTATTTGAAAAATGTTCACGGATTCAAAAGATTCGAAAAAATGTTCACGAAAACGAAAAAAGTTCATAAACTCGAGAAAGTTCACAAATTGAAAAAAATCATAAAATTTTGAAAAAAGTTCAGCAATTTGAGAAAGTTCACAATTTTGAGAAAAATGTAATCCATTTTGAAAAATAGTTCACAAATCTTGAGGAAAAAGTTCATCAAATTATGAAAAAAGGTTTGTTGATTTGGGAAAAAGTTCACGGATTTGAAAAAAAAGTTTATCAATTTGAAATAAGTTCATCGAAATTGAAAAAAACTTTCATCAAACCTGAAAAAAGTTCATCAAAATTCAAAAAAAGATCACCAAATTTGAAAAAATAGTTCAATGAATTTGAATAAAAGTTCACCAAAATTCAGAACAAATTCATGGATTTTTAAAAAGTTCATCAATTTTAAGAAAACATTCATGTATTTGCTTACCATTCCATCGGACCAAGATGAAGAAAAAACAAAACGAAAAAAATAGAATAAGGAAGAAGAACGTATAATAGAAGAAAAAAGTAAAAGGTAATCAGATCCTGCCCGGCAGCCGGGTGGTTACGCTAGCGTTTCTTGATAGGGCGGTAGCTGGCTCGAATCCTAACTGCGCTCTTTCTTTCAGATTAAGACACAAAAGAAAGCCCAATAAATGGGCCGGCCCAGCGCGCCTCGGGGGTGTGCGCCCGGTTTGCGCCCATTGTTGGGGAACATAGCATGCAATTTTAAAAAAATCCCTACGCTCACGCAATATCTATCTAGGAGATGCATAGCAACGAGAGGGGAAGAGTGTGTCTACGTACCCTCGTAGACCGAAAGCGAAAGCGTTTGACAATGCGGTTGATGTAGTCGAACTTCTTTTCGTTTTGACCGATCAAGCACCGAACGTACGGAACCTCCGAGTTCTTCACACGTTTAGCTCGATGACATCCCTTGAACTCTTGATCCGGCTAAGTGTCGAGGGAGAGTTCGGTCAGCACGACGGCGTGGTGACGGTGATGGTGAAGTGATCCGCGCAGGGCTTCGCCTAAGCACTACGTGAATATGATCGGAGGCGTAAACTGTGGAGGGGGCGTCGCACACGGCTAACAATGTTTGTTGTGTGTTCTAGGCGCCTCCTCCCCACATATATATAGGTGGGAGGGGGAGGGGGACAGCCATGGGGCGGGGCCTTGTCCAATTCGCCCCCCCCCCTTACCATCTTTTCCGGAGAGGGAAGGAAAGGGAAGAGAGGAGGGAAGGAAGGGGGAGGCCGAATTGCCTCCCCTTCCTTCTCTCTTCCCCTTTTCCTTTCCCCTTCTTATTCGGCCAGCAAGGGGGGCGCAGCAGCCCATGTTGGCTGTTTCGTTTCCCCCCTTGGCCCAATAGGCCCATATAGTTTGCCGGGGGTAGCCCGGAACCCCTTCCGATGACCCGATACGTACCCGGTACCTCCGGAACACTTTCAGTGTCCAAATACTATCGATCGTCCTATATATGAATCTTTACCTTTCAACCAGTTTGAGACTCCTCGTCATGTCCATGATCTCATCCGTGACTCCGAACAACATTCGATCACCAAATCACATAACTCATATAATACAAAATCATCATCGAATGTTAAGCGTGCGGACCCTACGACTTCGAGAACTATGTAGACATGACTGAGACACCTCTCTGGTCAATAACTAACAGTAGAACCTGGATGCTCATATTGATTTCCACATATTCTACGAAGATCTTTATCGGTCGAACCGTTATGACAACATATGTTATTTCCTTTGTCATCGGTATGTTACTTGCCCGAGATTCGATCGTTGGTATCTTCATACATAGTTCAATCTCGTTACCAGCAAGTCTCTTTACTCGGTTCGTAATATATCATCCCGTAACTAACTCATTAATCACATTGCTTGCAAGGCTTGTCATGATGTGTATTACCGAGAGGGCCCAGAGATACCTCTCCGATACTCGGAGTGACAAATCCTAATCTCGATCTATGCCAACCCAACATACACCTTCGGAGATACCTGTAGACCATCTTTATGATCACCTAGTTACGTTGTGACGTTTGATAGCACACAAGGTATTCCTCGATATCCGAGAGTTGCATAATCTCATCGTCAAAGAAATATGTATATGTCATGAAGAAAGCAATAGCAATAAAACTTAAGATCAACATGCTAAGCTAACGGGTGGGTCTTGTCCATCACATCATTCTCCTAATGATCTGATCCCGCTCATCAAATGACAACACATATCTATGGTTAGGAAACTTAACCATCTTTGATTAACGAGCTAGTCTAGTAGAGGCTTACTAGGGACACTGTGTTTTGTTTATGTATCCACACATGTATCAAGTTTCCAGTTAATAAAATTCTAGCATGAATAATAAACATTTATCATAATATAAGGAAATATAAAATAACAACTTTATTATTGCCTCTAGGGCATATTTCCTTCACCCATATACAATTCTAGGGACGCACGACTGGACGCACCCGCCACGTCGGATCCAGCCCAATGTGGCCCACCCGACCCCACATAAATTGACCCCTATCCGCACTCCGAAGAAAACCCTAGCCTTATTCCATACACTCCAGTCCACTCTCACGGTACCAATCTCCTCTCCGGCGTGCTCTGGTGTTCTCCTCGATGGCAGCTACTAGATTCGACTCCGAGATGCCTGGACCTAACGGCTCCAGCAGTGAGCAGATCTGTCTCGATCCATTCTACATCTTCGACCGCTACCGCCGCACGGATGACGGGAAGGGCAAAGGCAAGGGCAAGGACGCCTGTGGGATTTCCAGACTCCTCGAAAACAGAGTTGCAGACTCCCTGAGAACGCCTTACTCCTCTGCGAGTTCACATGTTGCTATTATTGTTGCTCTCATTTACTTCTTTTCGTGTTATTTAATTTACATTGGCACTTTACTCAAAACAACTATTTACTTTCACCCTCACTTTGCTTTGAGTCTACAATACTTACAGGCATAATTTCATAATTCACTACAAGTGACAAAACCCAATTTCTATGTTCCATGTGAGATTGATACTCTTTACTTCAAAAAAGCGACCACTAAACCATGCGGAATTTTTGGCCATTGTCCATGATGGACTACTTTGCGCCCTCCTTCCCGACTCAGTGGCGGCCCCCTGGATACCGACCATTGCCGCTGAAGTGCTCGGCGCTCGCCTGCCCAACGCCCACTAGGCCTACCATGTGCTCTACCATGTGGTGCTGCCCGCTCCTGCCATGCTGTTAACTCCTTCTGGGAGCAGCAGAACATGTTCAACCCTGCAATGAGCAACCTCTCCATCCAGCCACACGCCAACACCAATTGGTACCTCGACTCTAGCGCCTCGTCACACATCACCGGGAACTCATGTAACCTCTCCCTAACAATGGCGGCGAGTTCATCAACCATCACATCCCCTCCTTCGTCTCTGCTAATGGTGTCTCTCTCTCCATTTGTCGTGCCCCTACACATCCATGTAGAACTGGAAGGCTGAACGAGCCACAAGGGGCACAAATGACATCCTCCGCACACTCCATGGTATTGTGTGGTTATGTTAGTTATAAGGGCTTCATTAACCTAAACTTGTGTAATGACTTTCTTTTCCTCCGTTCCAAAATATAAGGTGTATTAGTTTTTTTTAAAGTCAAACGTCTGCATGTTTGACCAAGTTTCTAGAAAAATATATCAGTATCTATAATACCAAATTTATATCATTTGATCCATCATGAAAAGTCTTTTCATATTTTATCCCTTAGGTATTGAAGATGTTGATATTTTCTTTATAATTTTGGTCAAACATACAATCGTTCTACTTGCCCGAAAACTAACACCTTACATTTGCACCGCGTCGAACCTCTTCTTTTCCTGTGTTCTATCTCTTGTGCGTCAAAACGAAATCTATGTCAACTTCAGAAAAAAAGAATTCTATCTGTACATACATAGATACACCTTTGAATTCATCCCGGCCGTTTAATCCCTGAGATACATTTTCTACTTGCTGCGTGTGTGCTTGAGCACGGGTGGCCTGTTTGTGGTGAAAGATGGTCTTCCACTCCACGTCAAAGTCTAGCTAGTTGAGTCGTATCATGTGGAGGAGCCGCAACAGACTCAAACGTGTTGACCATGAGACATTTTCTGTGGAGTCCAAATGCGCACTGGTAGTACATGGGAGGTAGTCATCGTTTCTCTTAGACGACGAGAGGCGAAGGTAGTGCAGCTTGGACTTGGAGAAGTTGCCAAGCTGAGGAAGCACCCTACCGGAAAACAGTATCGTGGAGAGGTTACTATGATAGTATCTCAGGTTGTTGTCGAAGGAGCCGAGAAACGCAGGGACGACATGAGCTCGTGGGGTCGCCGGCGGTGCGTCGTGGAAATCATCAGATAGCTTCCACCGGGTCTTCAAGTCCAGTAGAGGTCTGCTCACCTCCGGCCGGCCATGGAAGGTGGTGTGGGCGGCTATGGCAAGCATGAGAAGAAGCAGATTAATGGCCGTGGGACTCATGCTGTGGTTGGCTATGAGTATGAGAAGAACCCTTGATTTATACTAGTAGTAGTAACATTAGAGAGTGCCTGAATTAGTGAAGCTGGTCGACGTTCGGAGTCGTCGTTGGTCTCGTCAACGCCGACGGTCGATCCGTCTCAGTGCTGCACCACAGGCGTGTCTGAGACGTCCGGCGTCGATCGGAGTGCACCACGGCAGGCCGTGTCTGACAAGTCCGACGGCGATCGGCCATTAACTTCATGCAGCCAAGCCCGCGTACGCTGCATGCTGCGATGGCCGCGTGACCATTTTTTTCCACACGTATCAAGTCAAGTGTTACGACTTGACGTTTGATGATGGTCAAGCATTCTTCTCCGCTCCCTGCTCCTGCCGGCACTGGCGATCCATGGTGACAAGCACAGCGGGGCGCGCAAATGCACGGGCAACATCTTCACTATACTTGAATTTATAAATAAAACAACATCTTATTGGAGTATTTATTAATCAAAATACTACTCCGAATTCTAAGGTTGTGTCAAGTAACTCATGAATAGTTGCCTGGACAAGTTTTCGCCGCAAACTTTTTAATTCTTATTTTTTTATTAAATAATGATATATTTATCACTATGCAACTAAAATTAATTGATCAGAACCCCGCAAAATAATAGATTGGAGACAACAAATAAGGTTGCGATTTTGAGCAACTTCACTTTGGAACACTTTGGTGTCATAAGACAAACAAAGCAAATGTATGAGACCGAAAGGCGAAACATGCAACATAGTGCAATCAGAAGAAGTTGCACACACCAAGGTCCTGTTTGTTTGGGCTTTAGGTACCAGATTCATCTTTGCCGATGAATCTGGAATCTGAGACGAACAACTATTTCAAATCTGCTTTGCCAGTGAAACTGAACATGGAATATGAAACAAACAGCTATTTCAAGTCGGTTTTGCCAGTGAAGCTGAGTCTGGATTCAGACCATTTTTAGTGCAATTTGCGAAAGGAACTCAAATTGTACTTCGATGGCGAATCAACTTTACCACTGAAGCAAATCTACATGTGATTCGAATGCAATCAGAACTGAAATAAACAGGGTCTTATATCACTGCGAATCAGCATTTACACTGAAGTGAATTCAGACATTATTCATAAAAGAAAATTTTAACAAAAGGGCCTAAAGTACCAACACTACCATAGCTTCGAGTTCTAGGTCCTAAGAGGAATATATGGAGAAGTAACAGTAACAGAACATAGGCATGATTTCTCACATGTTGTTATTTAGAATCAGGCACTACATGGTAATGAATATGTTTGGGCTTCATCGAGGTCCAAGAATGACACCATCCATGAACAATGACCAAGAACCAACATATCTCGTATTCGACATTATGGCAATTAAAGTACCAAACCATTTATATTAGACATATAGGTGAGCTTGCATAGTATAAGTTCATTGTAAACCTGGTGCATCTTTCATAAGTTCCACTGACAAAGGCTAATGCCAGGGCCAAATGAATGTTGGTCAGAAAAGAACACCATGTCTGATAGTCGATTGGGAAAGGCCCATAGCGACACCAATGGATTGTTGGTCGGGCAAGAATACTCGTTCGATGGTTGTTCGGGAAAGGCCCATGGCAGCCCCAACAAATTGTTGGTGGGGAAAGGCCCATAACAGGCCAAACAAAATGTTGATCGGGAAAGATACTCCGTAATCGACAAGTAGTCGGCCGGGAAAGGGTTTTCACATGTGGACTTTCCCCAACAAACAGGGTAGGTTGGCAAATAGTCTTTACAGATAAACTGTCTGTCGACAAAACTTGTATTCCCGACCAACCTGCCTATTCAGGATGTAGTCATGTGGTGTAGTGATATATTAAACACAAGCCAAGGAAGTTAAAACCAAATCGAAACAAATTACCACAATAACCTGCGAGTTAAAAAAAAGAGTTAAGCCCATGAGTGAAGAACAGCATGGTGAAGCGCATGTTAGCCTCTAGTATATTTGAAGTTGGAGCAGATTGTATTGCCTCGTCCAAAAGAGTTAATCTTAACATAAGACCGTTGCCGATCCCCTGTTCAAGTAGTTCTTACAATTAAACAAATTTCCCGGCTAACAAATATGAGGCGCTTCAATATTGCTCGGTCTAGTTCATCACTACTAGAAAAAGGCCTGCTAGTGGTGCACCTGTTTTGCCTACTAATGGCGCATTACATGTGCGCAACTAGCACCACGCCATTAGAATTTTATACTAATGGCGCACCAGGCAGTGCGCCATTAGTATAGCCCACGGTGCGTCATTACTAACTGACTTAGTAATGGCGCACCACATAGAAATGCGCCATTACTAACAAATTTTTTTTCAAATATTTTTTCAGAATTTTTTTTCCAATTTTTTTCTTTTTTTCTTAATCTCGGGTCACTATGACGTAATCTCGGGTGAATATGCTTAATCTCAAGTCAAATCGCACTAACTGGTCAAACTTCCCAGAAGGCCACCCATCCTCACACTACTTCAGCCCGAGCACGCTTAACTTTGCAGTTCTATCCAAACCCAGCACCACCTCACTTAGCAGGCACTTGTTGATATATCTATCATATCAATCCTATTATACCTTGTTGATGTCCAGGGCTTTGTTCATGTTCATGAGGATGATGAAATTTTGAAAAATATTTCAAACTTTCCGGTCATATTACGTATCATTTTTTGAAAAAAAATTCCAAAGAAAAAAATCAAAACCAATTTTTCTTTCTGTTACTAGTGGCACATCTAGCAAACGGTGCGCCACTAGTAAGTTTGAAATTTTTCGAATTTTTTTGCCTCTAGATCTTGAAAGCCCCGTAACTTTTTTTCTGTTAGGTTTTTGAGGATTTTGAAAATGTTTACCGGGGTTCCCCCGGTTAAATTTGGATGTAACTTTTCGAGTAGATGATTTTTTATATAAAAAACTTTTTAATCCAAGTTCATATGCAAAAGTTATGCCCATTTTACAAATTCCAGAGAGATTTTAAAAATAAAGTCGAAATTTATATTTGTAAATTTTCCCAACAACTAGACCACATATCACATGAGAAACTTATTTTTTTATTTTTTTGACATTTCCATCATTTTCTTTTATTTTTTTTAAAA
>NC_041389.1:723509472-723563678 GCF_002162155.2 Triticum dicoccoides | reverse complement strand
GGGGGGGTGCATTCGGTGGAATTTTTGGGGACAAGTTAGTAATGGCGCACCGTGGGAGTGGTGCGCCATTACTAGTTCAACTAGTAATGGCGCACCACACACACGGTGCGCCATTACTAGTTTTGAAAAAAAAATTGAAAAGAAATTACTAGTGGCGCACCGTAAATGTGGTGCGCCATTACTAGTGCGCCATTACTAGTTTTGAAAAAAATTGAAAAAAATACTACTGGCGCACATTACTAATTTAACTAGTAATGGCGCACTATCCCCTGATGCGACATTACTAGTTTTGAAAAAAAATTAAAAAAAATTGTTACTAGTGGCGCACCAACACATGGTGCACCATTAGTATATAGTAGTGGCACACCACATGTCTGGTGCGTCATTAATATCCATATCATCTATATCCCTTTTACTAGTAGTGCGTGTTTCTGCCTTTAGCCCATTATCTGGAGTGAAAAGCAAAAACTGTGAAGGGTAGACGGGGGGTTGACATGTTTGGAGGGCGCCGTTATGTATCGCTTCATGCAAGACCAAACAAGATCTAGCCTAAAGGGGCGCCCTCCCAACCACTACTTTTGGGCTGGCCCAAATTACAAGTTAGTAAAATTTTCTTTTATGTCTTCATTCATTTGTTTTTTTGGCCTTGTTACATGTGTTTATATTTTCCAAAAACTACAAGTACATATATTTTCGAAATGAGTATGAAAAATATTAACACAGTTTAAAAATTTTGTAACCCTAACTACAAAAAATGTGTATAGCTTTAAAAAATTGTTTGTGACATTTAAAAACTGGTTTGTACCATTAAAAAACTGTTTACACCTTTAAAAAATATGTCCTGGGCATTTAAAAAAAATTCGTGATACTGTGTGAAAACTGTTCACTTACTTTAGAAAAAAATTGTATCATCTAAAAGAAATTGGAATATTAGTTTGGAAAATTTTCTAACTACCCTTTGAAAAAAAAAACCAAAGCATGTGTTTGAAAATATGTTAATCATTTATTTGAGACATGTTGAAAATATAAAAAAAATTGATGATAAGAAAATATATAATTTGTTCGAAAAACAGTGGGCATCAAAAACATAAATTTTGAAAAAATTGTTGATCATGTATTTAAAAAACATTGAACGTCTAGAATAATGTTTCTACTACAGACGGGAAATGTCCAATGTGTATGAAAATTAGACATGTGTTGAAGAAAAAGAAAAATAAATAAAAAATAAACAGTAAAAGGATTAAAATCGGTCAAATCCGAAGAAAGTTGAAAAACGGAAAAATCAACGAAAACCATAGAAATCATCAAGTAACCTTAAAAAACCACAGAACAAATTGCTTGCAGCTAGTTTCCTTGGCCAGCCCAATGGCTCAAAGTTGTAGCCCAATTGTATTAGGATTCAAATACGGGTGATACATAGCCCTCACACTGCTTGGAGCAAAGGATATTTCTTGCTTGGGGAGCTCCTATATCGCGCATTCTGCGAGAGCGAGGATGACCTTGCTGAAGGGGGGCTAGCAACAGGGGCTGGGAAATGTTGACTACGTATTTGAAAATGTTGAACAAGTATTTGAAAATGTTGAATAAGTATTGAAAATATTGAACAAGTATTTGGGAAATGTTGAATACGTATTAACAAATATTGAAAAAGTATTTTAAAAAATGTTGAATAAGTATTAAAATATTGAGCAAGTATTTGAAATTTTTTGAATAAGCATTCGGACAATGTTGAACGTGTATAAAAAATGTTGATCACTTATCAAAAAAATGTTTTTGACATAACAAAAATTTAGAGTGAAAACGAAAAAAAATAAGAAAAACAAACGAAAAAATATGGAGAAACTAGAGAAAAAAAGAAAATAAAAACCGGAGAAAACCTGGACAATAGACAGTGAAATACCCAGCTTGTTTCGAGTTTAGAAGATCCTCCCTACCAATCCATCACAAACACGAGCCTAGTATATTAGCTAGTCGCACCTCCTGTGAACCGGGAGACCAGGGTTTGAATCCCATGGGCGGCCCCCATTTCTCCTCCCCGTTTTTCTTCATCAATTGCCAGCGAATGGGCCGGCCCAATTAGCGGACTCCATTAGGTAGAAATGTTCTGTCCTCTTGCTTAATACTAGACAGAGTGGCCATGTCTTGCTCGTGCCATTGATTAGTTAGCGCTCGCCTGCAATCTTTTGTAGGCTGGCCAAATAAGAACATGATGGCAAATGAACGGTTTTATCCCAGGTTCAGCTAATGCAATTCCTGATCTAAAAAAAAGTTGATGCAGTTCCAGTGTCTGCTTCTTCCCTCTAGTTTTTGCATCTAGCGTTTTCTGGTTTTCTTTTTTCCCCTTTTCTTTTTATAAGCGCTCGCCTACAATCTTCTGTAGGCTGGCCCAATAAGAACATGATGGCAAATGAACGGTTTTATCCCAGGTTCACCTAATGCAATTCCTATGCGACATCTCTGCTTTCCGTCGGTGTCCACGACCTAGCGGGCGGCGGTGGCTGCGGAGTCCACCGTTTCCTCCGGCGATTAGTTCGCCGGAGTCCACCATTTCCTCGCGTTCTGCCGGCTCTCCCCGGTAGAGCGGGAGTCTCCGAGGGCCCAGGGAAGCGCGGGGTGAGCTCGTATGGCGGAACCACCGGCGACAGGGGGAGGAAGTGGGGGTGCGAAGGAAGACAAGGAGAGGATGGCGGCGCAGTCCATCCCTGTGGTCGAAGAGGAGAACCACCTGGGAGACGGTGGTAAGAAGGGGGCCGCAGGGAGTGGAGGTGGAAGCCAGGGGCGGGAGGGAGCCGAGGGGGAGTACCATGCTAGGGGACCTCCCGCAAGTCTTGAGGATAGATTTGAAGGTCTGCACCTGCGTGGAGAGGAGGAAGTTGAACTCGATTTCAATGCTGAATTTGAAGATCTAGTCAAGGACATTAGGTGGCTGGCGATATTCAGAGTTCATACAACTCGTCAGTTCAGCCATTCAGCTCTGTACAACGCGATGCGCACGGCATGGTCGTCGGCCCAACAAGTTATCTTCAAACCAAAGGGTCTCAACCTGTTCATTGCACAATTCAGTTGTTTGGGGGATTGGAAGAGGGTGATGGACGGTGGCCCCTGGTTGTTTAGGAACGCGGCTGTTGTGATCCAAGAATATGACGGGTTTAGAAATGTTAATGACTACAAGCTGGATAAGATCCCACTTTGGGCAAGAATTGAACGGGTGCCGGAGGGTTTGATGCGGAAGAAAGAGCTAGCAGAGAAGGTAGCCCGCAAGGTGGGAGAACCGCCAATAACGGTGGTAGTGAATGAAGGCTTCATCAACACCTCTAAATTTCTTAGGGCCAGAGTGTTTCTTGATGTTCATGTGCCTCTGGTCAGGTTTGTGCCCATAACCTTGAAGGAGAGGAAAAAGTACCCAGTTTACTATGAAAAGCTTCCTGACTTTTGCTACTTTTGTGGCCTGATGGGGCACCAAGTGGAGGAGTGCGGGGATGGCATTCACGATCCTACTGCTTGTGAATGGGGAGACTGGCTTCTGTGGAACTTTGAAAATACTTTGCCAAAACAGAATGGGGGGAGAGGAGGAGGCAGAGGTGGGGGAGATAGGGGAGGAAGTGCGTCAGGAGGGAGAGGAGGTTGGGGTCGAGGGAGCATGGCTCGTGGCAGCACCAAAAGTGATACAAATGAGGCCACTGAAATGGGGTATAGTACTCAAGATATTAGATAAGGTACTGATCCGGGACAGCGTGGAGCAAGGAAAAGGCTGGTTGGCCCGGATGGCACGGTCAATGAGAACGGGGCTGATGCAGTTCCTATTATGCCGGGCACTATTGCTGGGAAAATTCTTCAGATTGAGGCAGCTCCAGTAGCGAATGACGCAAATGCAGGGACCCCTGGCAAGCAACCTATTGTAAAGAGGCGTAGGCAGGGAGATGATGGAGCTGATGGTGAAGTGGATCCTATAACTGAGGCAGCATCCCACGTGGATTGCCGCCAAACCCAATGAGAACCTTGTGCTGGAACTGTCGTGGGATTGGCGACCCCCGACAGTTCGTGAGCTCCGGGAGCTCATACAGGAGTGTGCGCCGTCGGTGGTTTGTATTGTGGAAACACAGTTATCAAAACAGCGTGTGGAAGGCCTGACGGCGATGTTAGGTTTTGAAGGTGGTTTTGCGGTGGCTAGTAGCGGGAGGAGTGGAGGCTTGGGTGTTTTCTGGAGGCATGGTTTGGACTTTAGAGTCAAGAACTTCTCAAGGTATCATATTGATGCTTGGGTAGCTGAACCGGGAAAGGAAGATTGGAGGCTGACGTGTTTCTATGGAGAGGCCAACAGATCACTTAGGCAAAATACTTGGAACACTATGGCTAGACTGCGAGGTGAATCAACCCTTCCATGGTTATGTATCGGGGATTTCAACGAAATTTTGAGAAGAGAAGAACAATTGGGGCCGAACGAGCGGGACAGTGCTCAAATGAAGGGATTTAGAGAGGCGGTGGATGTATGCGGTTTGGCTGATATTGGCTATGTGGGGCTTGACTGGACATTCGAAAAGAAGGTTCATGGGGGACAATTCTGTCGTGTACGCCTTGACAGGGCACTTGCATCGCCAGACTGGAGTGCCATGTTCCCCTTTGCAACTCTTCGTCATCTTCAAGCAGCAAAGTCGGATCACTCTCCGATTGTTTTAGGTAATGATCTTGATGATGCAAACAACCGCATTGCAATAAAAAAACTTTCCGTTATGAGCGCATGTGGGAGACCCATGATGATTTTTCCCTCTGATTGATTGCTTGTGGTCAGCGGAAAAAGGAGACACACTTCAGGAACTAAAATCGAAGTTGGAACAGCTTGCTGATTCCCTGGCAAGATGGGGATCCAAAACCTTTGGGTATGTTCGAGCTGAACTTAGAACTCTGAAGCGGCGGTTAGCTGAGCTGAGAGCTGATTCTTCAAGAAGTGGACCATCACATGAGGAGATTAAAGTGCATGAAAGGATAGTGGAGCTGAACTTCTGGGAAGAAATCATGTGGAGGCAACGTTCCCGTATCCAATGGCTCGCTGAGGGTGACAGCAATACACCATTTTTTCACCAGAAAGCAACAATGAGACAGAGGAGAAACCGTATATCTCGGATAACAAGGGAAGATGGTACAGTTTGTTCTGATGAGGAGGAGATCAGAGGTATGGTAAGAGAATTTTATAAAAATTTATATGCTTCGGAGGGCATTGTAGGCATGGAGGAGGTGTTGTCACACATACCCAGAAAGGTGGATGAGGAGATGAATGATATGCTATGCGCTCCACACAAAGATTCGGAAGTCAAGGAAGCCCTTTTTCAAATGTTCCCAACCAAAGCACCGGGCCCTGATGGCTTCCCAGCGCATTTCTTTCAGAAAAATTGGGGTGTTTGTGGGGAGGAAGTAACCAAGGTAGTACTAAGAGTGCTTAATGGGGAAGAGTCTCCGGAGGTGGTTAACAGGACGTTTATCGTTATGATCCCTAAGGTATTGAATCCAACCACCTTATCACAGTTTCGACCGATTAGCCTGTGCAATGTGATTTTCAAAATCATATCAAATGTTCAGTCCAATCGGTTGAAGAGGATTTTACCAGAGATTATTTCACATGAGCAATCAGCGTTCATACCGGGGCGATTGATCACCGACAATATCATAGCAGCTTACGAGTGTTTACATTTTATGAAACGCTCAAGAAGTAAGAAGAATTCGCACTGCGCGTTAAAACTGGACATGATGAAGGCGTATGATCGCGTTGAGTGGAGGTACTTAGAAGCAGTTTTGGAGAAGCTTGGTTTCAAACGCTCTTGGGTGATGAAAATCATGGAGTGCGTATCAACAGTTTCTTTCTCGGTGCTTGTTAATGTAACAGAATAGAGGAGTTTATACCAACCCGAGGAATCAGGCAGGGAGATCCAATCTCCCCATATGTATTTCTTCTGGCAGCGGAGGGTCTATCTTGCTTATTAAGGTCGAGGAGTAGCAATGAGCATGTGAGGGGCGCGGTGATTGCCCCAACCGCCCCTCCGGTTAATCATCTTTTATTCGCTGATGATTGTCTTCTTATGTTTAAGGCTAATACCGAGGGAGCAATTGTTATGAGAGACACCATTCAACAATATTGTGATGCATCGGGACAACGAATCAACCTTTCAAAATCAAGCATTTTCTTTGGTAAGGGTTGTCCGAAAGAGACTAGGAATGTGGTGAAAGGCATCCTCGAGGTCACCAATGAATCTCTTTCTGAGAAATATTTAGGGCTGCCGACCAAAGTTGGCAAGTCAACGAACGGGGCCTTCAAGTACATTAAAGACAGATTATGGGGTAAGATTCAAGGGTGGATTGAAAAGTGCTTGACGGCTGCTAGAAAGGAGGTGCTCATAAAGTCCGTTGCCCAGGCCATATCCACCTTCTCAATGTCATGTTTTCTGCTTCCAAGAGGGCTGTGTCAAAACATTGATACTATGATCAGAAAATTTTATTGGGGAAGCAAGGACAGAGAAAGAAAAGCTGCCTGGGTATCATGGGATGCCCTTACAATGCCTAAATACATGGGTGGATTAGGCTTTCATGATACTCACTTGTTCAATCTTGCAATGGTAGCAAAACAGGCTTGGCGCCTCACTCAAGACACGAGTTCCTTGAGTGCCCGCCTATTGAAAGCAGTTTACTATCCTTCCTGTGATGTACTTGATGCTGTTTTGGGGAATCATTCATCTAAAATTTGGCGAGCTATCATGGAAGGGAAAGAAGTTCTCAAGCAGGGGCTTGTGAGGAGAATTGGTGATGGCAGGTCCACTAGTATATGGAATCATAACTGGATCCCGAGAGACCACATGTTGCGTACAGTACATCCTAGGTCTCCAAATCCGCCGGAGTTGGTGTCTGAGCTTATTAATGGAGTTGAGAGGTGCTGGAACCGGGCGACAGTCTTGCATCATCTGCAGCCCATTGATGCCTGTGAGATCCTAAATATTCCCCTGGCAACTATCCCTTCCGAGGATTGCTGGGCGTGGCAGTATGAACGAAATGGTCATTTTTCAGTAAGATCATGTTACCGCATGCTCAAGGAGACAAAACAGAGGAGAGAGGACTGGCTAAACGGGAATGGAAGGAACTCGGATTACCAATCAAACAAGAAATAGTGGTGTAGGCTTTGGGGTGCAAAAATACCAGCCAAACTGAAAAACTTTGTGTGGAGGCTCTCCCATAACTCTATACCGACAGAGGGAGTCAGACAGCACAGACACATGGCAGAAAATGATGTCTGCAAAATATGCAATGGTGTTGTGGATAGCTGGAAGCATGCGCTGATAGAATGTCATATGGCGAAGTGTGTTTGGGCCATGGTTGATGAGGAGTTAGTCCAGCATATGGTAACGATTACCACTGATGATGCTCGATTATGGCTAGTGGAGCTACAAGGTACATCGAACGAAGAACAATTCATCAAGGCAGTGGTCCCGTTGTGGTCGATAGGGTGGGTGCGCAGGAAGGCCATACATGAAGAGCAGTACCAATCACCCCATTCAACACTTTGCTTCATAAATAGATTTATTGAGGATTTGTCTTTTATCCCTCAAAAGAAGCATTCTGTGTAACATGTTAGCTCAAGAGCCAATGTACAGGCAAAGAAATGGCTACCTCCCAGGTACGGTTGGGCGAAGGTTAATGTTGATGCTGCAATTTCTCGAAATGCGGAGAGGGGAGCTGTGGCTGCTGTTTGCCGTGACTACACTGGCCTTTTCCTGGGAGCATCAGCGTTGGTGGTGGACAACCTGCATCCGGAAACCCTGGAGGCGATGGCCAGCAATGAGGGTCTCTCGTTGGCCCTCGATCTCAACATACAGAACGTCCAAATTAGCACAGACTGTGTGGCTACTGTCAATCACATCGGAGAGCCTTTTCTAGGCCCAAGTAAAGTTATCGTGGAGGAGATCAAGATGAAGCTTCAGATGTTTCCAGAATCTGAAGTCATCCATGAGAGACGTGATCATAATTTCGAAACGCATATGCTTGCGAAGGCTGCTACTACTTTAGGCCCGGGACGCCATCTTTGGCTAACGGGAACCCCAAACATAATTTGTATTCCTATGACTGTTGAGTTTTAATATAGCAGCTTTCAGCCCTAAAAAAAACCTAATGCAATTCCTGATCTCAAAAAAAAAGTTGATGTAGTTCCAGTGTCTGCTTCTTCCCTCTAGTTTTTGCATCTAGCGTTTTCTATGGTTTTCTTTTTCCTTTTTATACTTTTATGTTATTATTTTTTTCTTTTGTAATATTTCACATTCGCTTTTCTTACCTGATTTTGTTAAGATATTTGACAAACTTTATAAAAATCTGATGTATATTTTTCAAAGTACATGTCGAATTTTTTCAAAATACAATATGAATAATTTAAAATGTGGGATGAATGTTTCAAAAATGAGTAATGAATATTTCTAAATACATGATGAACATTTCTATACACACGATAAACAATGAACATTTTATAGATACACGGTGAATATTTTGTAGTATCGGATGTATGCTTTTTAAATACACCATTTAGCTTTTATAAAATAAAAACATTTTCTAAATATATATATTTTATGAATTTACCACAACAGGTGGAAGAGGCGCACGGAAAACATATCCTACCATTCGGTGGTAGTTACACTCATGTCTCATATGCTACCATGTGAGTAGCCATGTGTGTTCGGTTAATTTGGTTAATATGGTTCGATTAGTACGGTTTATTGGCAAATATGGTTTTCATACATTGGTTAATAGGGCATGCAACGAAATTATGGCTCAGCTCTGTTAAAACCACTATTTTGGTACGATTACGGTAAAGACCACATTAACTAACGTTGAACAAATTTTAGAATGACTCAAGGAGCTAAAGCATGACACAGTCGCACATGAACAATTGACAAATGAAAATAAATAATTGGCATGCATAGTTCAGTACCAGCCAGGAGCAGCAACAAGCATAGCACAACTGTACAACAATACAAGTCCAGAAGCAGTAATGATTTGTTCAGAACTCTAGCTCATCCAGGCTTTTTTTTTTTTTGACAGCAGCTCATCCAGGCTTTGCACAACACGAGGTCCCTTGACTTGGACAGAAGCACTAACCAAATAGTAGTTCATCACGCAACAATCAAGCATCAGCATTTCAGCGGCAAAAGCACGCACATGAATCGAGTAAGCATCAGCCAAATACCAGTGTCGGGGAAAGGAAGGCCGCCGGACGAATAGCTGAATACCCACTGCTACTTTCTACTCCCTCCGTTCGGAATTACTGACAAGTAATTCCGAACGGAGGGAATACTACTCCATCTCATAATATAAGATCGTTTTGCAAGTTGTTTTAGCTTGCTAAATGGTCTTATATTATGGGACGGAGGAAGTAGGTTTCTGGATAGGCATGCGAGGCGTCTTACTATGTCGACGAGTGCTTTCATGAGTCGCAGAGAGAAAAGTTAAAAAAAATTCTACATACAGATATATATGCATTGTTGCATTGGCGGTTCTATTTTGCAAGTATTAAATGGTCCAGATATCACATTTAAGTAAGACTGAACAATGGAGCGATGGCTGATTGAATGAAATTATCACCTAACAAAGAAGACATGCAGAGTTCGATGGCATATCTGACATCGGACCGACCGCACATGTCAAAACTATTATTCCGTCTATTTTGCATTGCTCAAACGACAAATTATATAGTATTTATTAGAGCCTCAAGTAATCGAGAGCAGTTCGGGATGACGAGGCCGACTTGAGTGTTGTCCTGGACGAGCCGAACAACTCCTCCGCCTTGATAGTCCTGTACCGTGGTGGACCGCTCCCGTCGACGACCACCGGCTCACACAACGTTGCCATATTCGCCCTGAAGAAGCACACCACCTACTTTTGTGGCCTGATGGGGCACCAAGTGGAGGAGTGTGGGGATGGCGTTCACGATCCTACTGCTTGTGAATGGGGAGACTGGCTTCTGTGGAACTTTGGAAATACTTTGCCAAAACAGAATGGGGGGAGAGGAGGAGGCAGAGGTGGGGGAGATAGGGGAGGAAGTGCGTCAGGAGGGAGAGGAGGTTGGGGTCGAGGGAGCATGGCTCGTGGCAGCACCAAAAGTGATACAAATGAGGCCACTGAAATGGGGTATAGTACTCAAGATATTAGATATGGTACTGATCCAGGACAGCGTGGAGCAAGGAAAAGGCTGGTTGGCCCGGATGGCACGGTCAATGAGAACGGGGCTGATGCAGTTCCTATTATGCCGGGCACTATTGCTGGGAAAATTCTTCAGATTGAGGCAGCTCCAGTAGCGAATGACGCAAATGCAGGGACCCCTGGCAAGCAACCTATTGTAAAGAGGCGTAGGTAGGGAGATGATGGAGCTGATGGTGAAGTGGATCCTATAACTGAGGCGGCATCCCACGTGGATGGCCGCCAAACCCAATGAGAACCTTGTGCTGGAACTGTCGTGGGATTGGCGACCCCGCGACAATTCGTGAGCTCCGGGAGCTCATACAGGAGTGTGCGCCGTCGGTGGTTTGTATTGTGGAAACACAGTTATCAAAACAGCGTGTGGAAGGCCTGACAGCGATGTTAGGTTTTGAAGGTGGTTTTGCGGTGGCTAGTAGCGGGAGGAGTGGAGGCTTGGGTGTTTTCTGGAGGCATGGTTTGGACTTTAGAGTCAAGAACTTTTCAAGGTATCATATTGATGCTTGGGTAGCTGAACCGGGAAAGGAAGATTGGAGGCTGACGTGTTTCTATGGAGAGGCCAACAGATCACTTAGGCAAAATACTTGGAACACTATGGCTAGACTGCGAGGTGAATCAACCCTTCCATGGTTATGTATCGGGGATTTCAACGAAATTTTGAGAAGAGAAGAACAATTGGGGCCGAACGAGCGGGACAGTGCTCAAATGGAGGGATTTAGAGAGGCGGTGGATGTATGCGGTCTGGCTGATATTGGCTATGTGGGGCTTGACTGGACATTCGAAAAGAAGGTTCATGGGGGACAATTCTGTCGTGTACGCCTTGACAGGGCACTTGCATCGCCAGACTGGAGTGCCATGTTCCCCTTTGCAACTCTTCGTCATCTTCAAGCAGCAAAGTCGGATCACTCTCCGATTGTTTTAGGTAATGATCTTGATGATGCAAACAACCGCATTGCAATAAAAAAACTTTCCGTTATGAGCGCATGTGGGAGACCCATGATGATTTTTCCCTCTGATTGATTGCTTGTGGTCAGCGGAAAAAGGAGAGACACTTCAGGAACTAAAATCGAAGTTGGAACAGCTTGCTGATTCCCTGGCAAGATGGGGATCCAAAACCTTTGGGTATGTTCGAGCTGAACTTAGAACTCTGAAGCGGCGGTTAGCTGAGCTGAGAGCTGATTCTTCAAGAAGTGGACCATCACATGAGGAGATTAAAGTGCATGAAAGGATAGTGGAGCTGAACTTCCGGGAAGAAATCATGTGGAGGCAACGTTCCCGTATCCAATGGCTCGCTGAGGGTGACAGTAATACACCATTTTTTCACCAGAAAGCAACAATGAGACAGAGGGGAAACCGTATATCTCGGATAACAAGGGAAGATGGTACAGTTTGTTCTGATGAGGAGGAGATCAGAGGTATGGTAAGAGAATTTTATAAAAATTTATATGCTTCGGAGGGCATTGTAGGCATGGAGGAGGTGTTGTCACACATACCCAGAAAGGTGGATGAGGAGATGAATGATATGCTATGCGCTCCATACAAAGATTCGGAAGTCAAGGAAGCCCCTTTTCAAATGTTCCCAACCAAAGCACCGGGCCCTGATGGCTTCCCAGCGCATTTCTTTCAGAAAAATTGGGGTGTTTGTGGGGAGGAAGTAACCAAGGTAGTACTAAGAGTGCTTAATGGGGAAGAGTCTCCGGAGGTGGTTAACAGGACGTTTATCGTTATGATCCCTAAGGTATTGAATCCAACCACCTTATCACAGTTTCGACCGATTAGCCCGTGCAATGTGATTTTCAAAATCATATCAAAAGTTCAGTCCAATCGGTTGAAGAGGATTTTACCAGAGATTATTTCACATGAGCAATCAGCGTTCATACCGGGGCGATTGATCACCGACAATATCATAGCAGCTTACGAGTGTTTACATTTTATGAAACGCTCAAGAAGTAAGAAGAATTCGCACTGCGCGTTAAAACTGGACATGATGAAGGCGTATGATCGCGTTGAGTGGAGGTACTTGGAAGCAGTTTTGGAGAAGCTTGGTTTCAAACGCTCTTGGGTGATGAAAATCATGGAGTGCGTATCAACAGTTTCTTTCTCGGTGCTTGTTAATGCTAACAGAATAGAGGAGTTTATACCAACCCGAGGAATCAGGCAGGGAGATCCAATCTCCCCATATGTATTTCTTCTGGCAGCGGAGGGTCTATCTTGCTTATTAAGGTCGAGGAGTAGCAATGAGCATGTGAGGGGCGCGGTGATTGCCCCAACCGCCCCTCCGGTTAATCATCTTTTATTCGCTGATGATTGTCTTCTTATGTTTAAGGCTAATACCGAGGGAGCAATTGTTATGAGAGACACCATTCAACAATATTGTGATGCATCGGGACAACGAATCAACCTTTCAAAATCAAGCATTTTCTTTGGTAAGGGTTGTCCGGAAGAGACTAAGAATGTGGTGAAAGGCATCCTCGAGGTCACCAATGAATCTCTTTCTGAGAAATATTTAGGGCTGCCGACCAAAGTTGGCAAGTCAACGAACGGGGCCTTCAAGTACATTAAAGACAGATTATGGGGTAAGATTCAAGGGTGGATTGAAAAGTGCTTGACGGCTGCTAGAAAGGAGGTGCTCATAAAGTCCGTTGCCCAGGCCATATCCACCTTCTCAATGTCATGTTTTCTGCTTCCAAGAGGGTTGTGTCAAAACATTGATACTATGATCAGAAAATTTTATTGGGGAAGCAAGGACGGAGAAAGAAAAGCTGCCTGGGTATCATGGGATGCCCTTACAATGCCTAAATACAGGGGTGGATTAGGCTTTCATGATACTCACTTGTTCAATCTTGCAATGGTAGCAAAACAGGCTTGGCGCCTCACTCAAGACACGAGTTCCTTGAGTGCCCGCCTATTGAAAGCAGTTTACTATCCTTCCTGTGATGTACTTGATGCTGTTTTGGGGGATCATTCATCTAAAATTTGGCGAGCTATCATGGAAGGGAAAGAAGTTCTCAAGCAGGGGCTTGTGAGGAGAATTGGTGATGGCAGGTCCACTAGTATATGGAATCATAACTGGATCCCGAGAGACCACATGTTGCGTACAGTACATCCTAGGTCTCCAAATCCGCCGGAGTTGGTGTCTGAGCTTATTAATGGAGTTGAGAGGTGCTGGAACCGGGCGACAGTCTTGCATCATCTGCAGCCCATTGATGCCTGTGAGATCCTAAATATTCCCCTGGCAACTATCCCTTCCGAGGATTGCTGGGCGTGGCAGTATGAACGAAATGGTCATTTTTCAGTAAGATCATGTTACCGCATGCTCAAGGAGACAAAACAGAGGAGAGATGACTGGCTAAACGGGAATGGAAGGAACTCGGATTACCAATCAAACAAGAAATAGTGGTGTAGGCTTTGGGGGTGCAAAAATACCAGCCAAACTGAAAAACTTTGTGTGGAGGCTCTCCCATAACTCTATACTGACAGAGGGAGTCACACAACACAGACCCATGGCAGAAAATGATGTCTGCAAAATATGCAATGGTGTTGTGGATAGCTGGAAGCATGCGCTGATAGAATGTCATATGGCGAAGTGTGTTTGGGCCATGGTTGATGAGGAGTTAGTCCAGCATATGGTAACGATTACCACTGATGATGCTCAATTATGGCTAGTGGAGCTACAAGGTACATCGAACGAAGAACAATTCATCAAGGCAGTGGTCCCGTTGTGGTCGATACGGTGGGTGCGCAGGAAGGCCATACATGAAGAGCAGTACCAATCACCCCATTCAACACTTTGCTTCATAAATAGATTTATTGAGGATTTGTCTTTTATCCCTCAAAAGAAGCATTCTGTGTAACATGTTAGCTCAAGAGCCAATGTACAGGCAAAGAAATGGCTCCCTCCCAGGTACGGTTGGGCGAAGGTTAATGTTGATGCTGCAATTTCTCGAAATGCTGAGAGGGGAGCTGTGGCTGCTGTTTGCCGTGACTACACTGGCCTTTTCCTGGGAGCATCAGCGTTGGTGGTGGACAACCTGCATCCGGAAACCCTGGAGGCGATGGCCAGCAATGAGGGTCTCTCGTTGGCCCTCGATCTCAACATACATAACGTCCAAATTAGCACAGACTGTGTGGCTACTGTCAATCACATCGGAGAGCCTTTTCTAGGCCCAAGTAAAGTTATCGTGGAGGAGATCAAGATGAAGCTTCAGATGTTTCCAGAATCTGAAGTCATCCATGAGAGACGTGATCATAATTTCGAAGCGCATATGCTTGCGAAGGCTGCTACTACTTTAGGCCCGGGACGCCATCTTTGGCTAACGGGAACCCCAAACATAATTTGTATTCCTATGACTGTTGAGTTTTAATATAGCAGCTTTCAGCCCTAAAAAAAACCTAATGCAATTCCTGATCTCAAAAGAAAAGTTGATGTAGTTCCAGTGTCTGCTTCTTCCCTCTAGTTTTTGCATCTAGCGTTTTCTATGGTTTTCTTTTTCCTTTTTATACTTTTATGTTATTATTTTTTTCTTTTGTAATATTTCACATTCGCTTTTCTTACCTGATTTTGTTAAGATATTTGACAAACTTTATAAAAATCTGATGTATATTTTTCAAAGTACATGTCGAATTTTTTCAAAATACAATATGAATAATTTAAAATGTGGGATGAATGTTTCAAAAATGAGTAATGAATATTTCTAAATACATGATGAACATTTCTATACACACGATAAACAATGAACATTTTATAGATACACGGTGAATATTTTGTAGTATCGGATGTATGCTTTTTAAATACACCATTTAGCTTTTATAAAATAAAAACATTTTCTAAATATATATATTTTATGAATTTACCACAACAGGTGGAAGAGGCGCACGGAAAACATATCCTACCATTCGGTGGTAGTTACACTCATGTCTCATATGCTACCATGTGAGTAGCCATGTGTGTTCGGTTAATTTGGTTAATATGGTTCGATTAGTACGGTTTATTGGCAAATATGGTTTTCATACATTGGTTAATAGGGCATGCAACGAAATTATGGCTCAGCTCTGTTAAAACCACTATTTTGGTACGATTACGGTAAAGACCACATTAACTAACGTTGAACAAATTTTAGAATGACTCAAGGAGCTAAAGCATGACACAGTCGCACATGAACAATTGACAAATGAAAATAAATAATTGGCATGCATAGTTCAGTACCAGCCAGGAGCAGCAACAAGCATAGCACAACTGTACAACAATACAAGTCCAGAAGCAGTAATGATTTGTTCAGAACTCTAGCTCATCCAGGCTTTTTTTTTTTTTGACAGCAGCTCATCCAGGCTTTGCACAACACGAGGTCCCTTGACTTGGACAGAAGCACTAACCAAATAGTAGTTCATCACGCAACAATCAAGCATCAGCATTTCAGCGGCAAAAGCACGCACATGAATCGAGTAAGCATCAGCCAAATACCAGTGTCGGGGAAAGGAAGGCCGCCGGACGAATAGCTGAATACCCACTGCTACTTTCTACTCCCTCCGTTCGGAATTACTGACAAGTAATTCCGAACGGAGGGAATACTACTCCATCTCATAATATAAGATCGTTTTGCAAGTTGTTTTAGCTTGCTAAATGGTCTTATATTATGGGACGGAGGAAGTAGGTTTCTGGATAGGCATGCGAGGCGTCTTACTATGTCGACGAGTGCTTTCATGAGTCGCAGAGAGAAAAGTTAAAAAAAATTCTACATACAGATATATATGCATTGTTGCATTGGCGGTTCTATTTTGCAAGTATTAAATGGTCCAGATATCACATTTAAGTAAGACTGAACAATGGAGCGATGGCTGATTGAATGAAATTATCACCTAACAAAGAAGACATGCAGAGTTCGATGGCATATCTGACATCGGACCGACCGCACATGTCAAAACTATTATTCCGTCTATTTTGCATTGCTCAAACGACAAATTATATAGTATTTATTAGAGCCTCAAGTAATCGAGAGCAGTTCGGGATGACGAGGCCGACTTGAGTGTTGTCCTGGACGAGCCGAACAACTCCTCCGCCTTGATAGTCCTGTACCGTGGTGGACCGCTCCCGTCGACGACCACCGGCTCACACAACGTTGCCATATTCGCCCTGAAGAAGCACACCACCTACTTTTGTGGCCTGATGGGGCACCAAGTGGAGGAGTGTGGGGATGGCGTTCACGATCCTACTGCTTGTGAATGGGGAGACTGGCTTCTGTGGAACTTTGGAAATACTTTGCCAAAACAGAATGGGGGGAGAGGAGGAGGCAGAGGTGGGGGAGATAGGGGAGGAAGTGCGTCAGGAGGGAGAGGAGGTTGGGGTCGAGGGAGCATGGCTCGTGGCAGCACCAAAAGTGATACAAATGAGGCCACTGAAATGGGGTATAGTACTCAAGATATTAGATATGGTACTGATCCAGGACAGCGTGGAGCAAGGAAAAGGCTGGTTGGCCCGGATGGCACGGTCAATGAGAACGGGGCTGATGCAGTTCCTATTATGCCGGGCACTATTGCTGGGAAAATTCTTCAGATTGAGGCAGCTCCAGTAGCGAATGACGCAAATGCAGGGACCCCTGGCAAGCAACCTATTGTAAAGAGGCGTAGGTAGGGAGATGATGGAGCTGATGGTGAAGTGGATCCTATAACTGAGGCGGCATCCCACGTGGATGGCCGCCAAACCCAATGAGAACCTTGTGCTGGAACTGTCGTGGGATTGGCGACCCCGCGACAATTCGTGAGCTCCGGGAGCTCATACAGGAGTGTGCGCCGTCGGTGGTTTGTATTGTGGAAACACAGTTATCAAAACAGCGTGTGGAAGGCCTGACAGCGATGTTAGGTTTTGAAGGTGGTTTTGCGGTGGCTAGTAGCGGGAGGAGTGGAGGCTTGGGTGTTTTCTGGAGGCATGGTTTGGACTTTAGAGTCAAGAACTTTTCAAGGTATCATATTGATGCTTGGGTAGCTGAACCGGGAAAGGAAGATTGGAGGCTGACGTGTTTCTATGGAGAGGCCAACAGATCACTTAGGCAAAATACTTGGAACACTATGGCTAGACTGCGAGGTGAATCAACCCTTCCATGGTTATGTATCGGGGATTTCAACGAAATTTTGAGAAGAGAAGAACAATTGGGGCCGAACGAGCGGGACAGTGCTCAAATGGAGGGATTTAGAGAGGCGGTGGATGTATGCGGTCTGGCTGATATTGGCTATGTGGGGCTTGACTGGACATTCGAAAAGAAGGTTCATGGGGGACAATTCTGTCGTGTACGCCTTGACAGGGCACTTGCATCGCCAGACTGGAGTGCCATGTTCCCCTTTGCAACTCTTCGTCATCTTCAAGCAGCAAAGTCGGATCACTCTCCGATTGTTTTAGGTAATGATCTTGATGATGCAAACAACCGCATTGCAATAAAAAAACTTTCCGTTATGAGCGCATGTGGGAGACCCATGATGATTTTTCCCTCTGATTGATTGCTTGTGGTCAGCGGAAAAAGGAGAGACACTTCAGGAACTAAAATCGAAGTTGGAACAGCTTGCTGATTCCCTGGCAAGATGGGGATCCAAAACCTTTGGGTATGTTCGAGCTGAACTTAGAACTCTGAAGCGGCGGTTAGCTGAGCTGAGAGCTGATTCTTCAAGAAGTGGACCATCACATGAGGAGATTAAAGTGCATGAAAGGATAGTGGAGCTGAACTTCCGGGAAGAAATCATGTGGAGGCAACGTTCCCGTATCCAATGGCTCGCTGAGGGTGACAGTAATACACCATTTTTTCACCAGAAAGCAACAATGAGACAGAGGAGAAACCGTATATCTCGGATAACAAGGGAAGATGGTACAGTTTGTTCTGATGAGGAGGAGATCAGAGGTATGGTAAGAGAATTTTATAAAAATTTATATGCTTCGGAGGGCATTGTAGGCATGGAGGAGGTGTTGTCACACATACCCAGAAAGGTGGATGAGGAGATGAATGATATGCTATGCGCTCCATACAAAGATTCGGAAGTCAAGGAAGCCCTTTTTCAAATGTTCCCAACCAAAGCACTGGGCCCTGATGGCTTCCCAGCGCATTTCTTTCAGAAAAATTGGGGTGTTTGTGGGGAGGAAGTAACCAAGGTAGTACTAAGAGTGCTTAATGGGGAAGAGTCTCCGGAGGTGGTTAACAGGACGTTTATCGTTATGATCCCTAAGGTATTGAATCCAACCACCTTATCACAGTTTCGACCGATTAGCCCGTGCAATGTGATTTTTAAAATCATATCAAAAGTTCAGTCCAATCGGTTGAAGAGGATTTTACCAGAGATTATTTCACATGAGCAATCAGCGTTCATACCGGGGCGATTGATCACCGACAATATCATAGCAGCTTACGAGTGTTTACATTTTATGAAACGCTCAAGAAGTAAGAAGAATTCGCACTGCGCGTTAAAACTGGACGTGATGAAGGCGTATGATCGCGTTGAGTGGAGGTACTTAGAAGCAGTTTTGGAGAAGCTTGGTTTCAAACGCTCTTGGGTGATGAAAATCATGGAGTGCGTATCAACAGTTTCTTTCTCGGTGCTTGTTAATGCTAACAGAATAGAGGAGTTTATACCAACCCGAGGAATCAGGCAGGGAGATCCAATCTCCCCATATGTATTTCTTCTGGCAGCGGAGGGTCTATCTTGCTTATTAAGGTCGAGGAGTAGCAATAAGCATGTGAGGGGCGCGGTGATTGCCCCAACCGCCCCTCCGGTTAATCATCTTTTATTCGCTGATGATTGTCTTCTTATGTTTAAGGCTAATACCGAGGGAGCAATTGTTATGAGAGACACCATTCAACAATATTGTGATGCATCGGGACAACGAATCAACCTTTCAAAATCAAGCATTTTCTTTGGTAAGGGTTGTCCGGAAGAGACTAAGAATGTGGTGAAAGGCATCCTCGAGGTCACCAATGAATCTCTTTCTGAGAAATATTTAGGGCTGCCGACCAAAGTTGGCAAGTCAACGAACGGGGCCTTCAAGTACATTAAAGACAGATTAGGGGGTAAGATTCTACGGGTAGTGCAGTATAGTGCATATATAGATGATTGTAGTCAATCTTAGAGTATTAATTGAGTATCGTCGTCCTGCTACACGGGATATGAGAGTATTAATTGAGTATCCCGCTATACGTCCACGAGTAGTGCAGTACAGTGTATATATAGGTGCTTCTAACCAATCTTCGAGTATTAATCGAGTATCCACGTCCTTATACTACATGGGATACATGAGTATTAATTTAGTATCACTCTATACTTTAGGGGTGGTGTAGTACAGTGTATACTAGCTATACCCGCGCGGCGGCACGCCGCGCCCTGTTGATGCGTAGTCGTGATTTTTTTTTCATGTTGCTAATGAAATTTGCGATGTTGTGTGAGGTGTTGCTGAGTTGCCATTTTTTTGAATCGGTTGTGATTCAATGTAGATCATATTAATATCAAATTGCATAGTATTAATAAGGCAGTAAAAATGCACTGCTAATAAATTGCCTTGATATTTTCAGTTGTAAAATACCTCTTCCCACATAACATCATCAAAATATACTCATTTATTAGAGTTTACATTGAAAAGAAAAAAAGAAGTTGAACAAATAGAACTATTGTCAAATCTGAAGTTAATTCTAGCTAGTTTTTTTCCTGGTTTTGTATTTTTTTCAAAATTCACAAACTTTTTCAAACTCGCGATTTATTTTTGAAATCATGAACTTTTTTGAAAACCAATAGCATTTTTAAAATTTGTGATCAACTGTCAAATTCGAGAATGTTTTTCCAATTCATGAACATATTTATAAATACACAAACATTTTTCATATTAGTGAACTTTTCTCAAACAATTCATGAATGTTTTTCAAATCCACAAACTTTTTTCAAATTCCTGAACTTTTTCTTCAAAATCCCCGAAGTTCTTTCAATTTAATAGAAAAAATCATTATTTTTCAAATCTATGAACTTTTTTCAAATTTTATGATTTTTTTAATCCCTGGTTTTCTCTGAAAAGTCAATGGTTGAGGGTGAACGGTCAACAGTCAATGGCCGGTCACTCAAATGTCAAACCGAGCTTGGGACGATCAAAGCAAACCGTGCTGCTCACGTTGGTAGGCTGGTTCGCACTTGGCATCCGGCTAGTGCCACTTTAGATTTTGGGTGCTTAAGCGCCAATTAGGAGTTCTTAGATCTAAACTACCTTGTTGGAATCGACCCATAGAATTTCTACTCTTATACTAAGATCGAACACATTAAAACCACTCATGGTTTATATCATTCTAGTGTGGCCTCATGTAGAGTTGGCATTCATGTTGCAAAAGGAAAAACGAAAGAAAGAATTTCAATTAGTCGGATATGTTCGTAGGTGGGTATAACAGGTTCACTGGAAGCATCATGTTTCATAAAATAAATAAATAATGTTAAAACCCAAATAGGTAAAATAATCCACTGTTCTGTCTCTTGATATTGGTAACTTGCCATAATATGAAATCATTCTAAAGTCCTACTCACCTACATCGACTATAGTTTATATCAAGCATGCAAGTATTGGTAGTGTTAGTTACAAAAAAGGATGGGAGCAACACTATGCGCCTTCAATTTGAGAGCTTGTGCAGAAACCGTCAAAGGGAAGCTCTATTTCATTAGGCCTGTTTGCCACTGCTCTTGGCCGTTTGCAAGTATTGTTGAGAGGCATGTCCAGCAACATTTATTATGTCATCTGACATAGAATGATTGCAAAATTATGAGCAAGGGAGATACCTAATTACCTTTTCCTGATAACACAATCTTAATCCACGTCCAAGAAAGAGAGAACATCCAATGCTAATCTTGATTGCAATTCATGTCTAGATTTACTACACTGATATTAGAATTTAAAAGTGCAATTGTTAACAAAGACGAAATTATAGCTTTATCAAGTTGCTCATGATCGGCACATACAGGGTAGAGTGATTAGGGGTGTAACTGAACCAAATTATAGCAAAACGAATTTGCTGTGGTGGATCTCGTACCGAAATTGTTCTCAGGCCTCTCCTTCGTCGTGCTGTTCAACCTCTGACAACAGACTCATAGGAGAAATGCTGCAGCCCGGGTTCAACGCGCTGCCTCGGAGCCAGTACGCCGACGACACTAGCCTATGCTGCATGCCGGCGCTGCCGTGCAGCAAGCCAGCAGCGACCGGCTGCCAAGAGCAAGCATATATGACCTTTTGGGCATTGATTCTGGCCGTGGTGGTCACCACTCACCACCGGGCTAGCAATTGCGCTGATCTAGGTAGATGTAGGGTAGAAGGCGCAAATATTGAGCAACCTGCAGGATAGCACCGCTGAGGCAACACATGAATACTGATTACTGAGCATGTGAGGTGATGCAGCCTGCGGCGCCGGCTCCGGCGAGCAACAACGACAGCGTGGCCGCGGCGACTGATCACAGGCACGGCTAGCCAGCGCGCTGTGATTCCCGCGCACGAGATGGTTGCCTACAGATGGGTGCTACATGACCCGACCCACGATCACGGATTTGGCGTTGTCGAGCCGTGAGATGGCGACGTGGCGCATAACATAAGCATGGGCACATAGTGCCTATAACCTTTGGTCGCCTCACGAGTCATGAACAGCGACGACTGCAGTGTCACAGTTCCCTCCATGCGCACCCAGGATCCACCCGCCACCGAAGCAAAGGGCCATTGTGGGCCGGTCGCGGTCGTGGCTAGGACGATGGGGCCATAGTGTCCCCAGAGTCGGGGGCCATGGCGCTGAGGCTGTGTTGTTACGGGCGCGTGAGGCGAACTGGCGGAGATGATGACACCCGCGCTGCGGGTTGCACCTCCCTGCATGCACCTTTGTTGGCGGTCTGCCATGGCGCAGCCGGCGACAGCACGGACGTCGCCGGGTTGGTGACCCTGGTGAAGACCATGTACAAGGTAGCGGCCACGATGGCCGCCGAATCTGTGAGGCCCACACCAGCGGCGCAGGGCCTCTGCCCTGGCGGGTGTGCACGCATATGCCATCATCGCGTACTCGACGGCCTCGCTTGTTGAGACTTCGCGATACCTCTGGACGGTGGAGCATGGGTTGGAACGGCCAGGCAAGACCGAAGATAAAGCGGGTTAGAGGAGAGGGGGTCGAGGTGATGATGGTGAACAGGAGGTCATCTAAACGGCCGCGAACTTCAAGCGCCGATGGGTTGGACGGGCAGCCACCTACACTCTCTATTAAAGAATACGTAAACAAACTAATTAAACATACCAAGACACGTAGAACGCGGCGGACGGCGAGCATCACGACGGCCCTGTCGCGATGAATGAGCCCCATCACCGACGGCGGTCTCCCCCATTAACGCGGAACAATTTTCAGTTGGAACAGAACAACCGCCATTGCGCACACGGTTGATAACGGCTGCCCAGATTCAGGAGAACGACCCCGACGGCCTCAACCAGCATGAGCAGAGCTACAATGAACCATCTGTATATGCAGGCGCGAATGAGCAAGAACCACAGGCCGCAATGGAAGAAGCAACAACAGGAAAGGTTCATATTTATAGCAGCTTGGAGGTAATAAAAATTTTCAGAAACAACCCCGAACAACCCAGAGAGGCAACGACCAGAACACGCGACGGAAGCGGCCACCGCCTCTGAGCCGAACCAACGATGCATGTGCCATGGGCGAAGCCAAATTGCAAACAATGACTCACGTGGCATCCTCCCAGTAGAACAACAAAATCTGCGAGAAGAGTGGACGAACCTGCCAAATGACACGCTCGCCTGCATGATCAGCACGCACATCCAACATGAAAACGCCAAAGATCATGTAACCAAATCAACGAATCAATCCAGGGCGCGCATGCAGGCCAATGTGAACACGCCGATCCAGTCCACGTGCACACGAATGGAAAACTCGGCACAAATCCTGTGGAGGACTTGCTGGAGCCACCCGAACAAATCCACACAACCACACCCCAGTAAATAAGTTGTCATCTCCCCATTGGTCCGATTAGCACTGTTTAAAAAACTCGAAAAAACCCAGGTAAATGAAACTGAGCTTGGTGTAGTATATTTAAAATTTAGAATTAACGTGACAGCTTTTTATTGCCCTGATTTAGGCTGTAAAAGAAGTAAAAAAATATCAAACAAGAAACTTAGTGAGATATAGGGTGAAGAAAAATTGCAACACACACCCATAATTGTACACGCCGATGGAGAGGAAGTTGAGAAAATTTGCAACTAAACACTATGTCCACACACCAGATCCTATCCCGCCACGTCCCAAACAAATATACGTGTCACCAATACATAGGTCCCTAAGTCACTTTCACCCAAGTGGCCAAACGTGGAAGCAAAATCCTTTTCAGATATAGTGGTTTGGGTATATAGATGCTTTAAACCAATTTAAAGTATTAATTGTGTATCTGCGTCCAGCGACGAAAAGGATACTGGAATATTAATTGAGTAACTGGAGTATCCTATTTTTAATGAATTTAGGAAAACAAAAATAAATAAGGATACTGTGGGGATACAATTGAGTAATTATTATAAAATGAAAATAACTAAGGATACTGCAGGGATACAATTGAGTAATTGTTGCTGCTGAATTTAGTAAAAGGAAAATGAATACCTTAGAGCAACTCCAATGTGCCGATCCATTTCTCCACGTGCGTCTGTTTGGGTCAGCGCGGACAGAAAAGCTGGCCCAATGGCCGACCCAAATGGACGCGCGTCCGCTTTTCGTCCGCGTGCCGACACATTCCCAGCCCAATTTTAAGCCTGATTTGCGTCGTCGCAGACACGAAACGGATGTGCGCGGCTCCCGCCTCCTCCTCCCCCTGGCCCGCTAGTCGGTGGCACATTGGCCATCCTCTCCCACCCCAAGACCAGCAGCAAACCCTCGCCCACCTCCGCCGTGTCGCCGCCGCCACCCATTTCCGGTGCCTCTGCCAGCAGTCTATGCTGACGCACCTCCCCCAATGCCACCACCTCACACGTCGCCCCCACCACCGTCTCGCCGCCGGGGCACCGAAGCTTCCCACCCCACCTCCCGACACCGACGCGAGCAGGGAGCCGCCTCGCCACCCCGGCCAGCTCCTTCGGCCTGACGCCGGCACGCTCGTCGGACGCCTCCAAGGTAGCCACCTCGTCTAAGGGAGGCGCGCGTCTCCTCGCCGGCCAACTCCTTCATCAACGTCCACAAGATGTTCGACAGTTTGCCAAGGTACAAAATGGACTCCGTGGATCGATCCCTGCTACCTCTTGAGCACTGCATTGGTTTTCCCTTGAAGAGGAAAGGGTGATGCAGCAAAGTAGCGTAAGTATTTCCCTCAGTTTTTGAGAACCAAGGTATCAATCCAGTAGGAGGCTCCTCAAAAGTCCCACGGACCTACACAAACAAACAAGAACCTCGCAACCAACACGATAAAGTGGTTGTCAATCCCTTCACGACAACTTGCGAAAGTGAGACCTGGTAGAGATAATAAGATAAGATAAATATTTTTGGTATTTTTATGATATTGATTGGAAAGTAAAAGATGCAAATAAAAGTAGATGGAAAACTTATATGATAAAAAAATAGACCTCAGTAGCATGCGTTTCACTAGTGGCTTCTCTCAAGATAGCATAAGTATTACGGTGGGTGCACAAATTACTGTCGAGCAATTGATAGAAAAGCGCATAGTTATGAGATTATCTAGGCATGATCATGTATATAGGCATCACGTTTGTGACAAGTATATCGAAACGATTTTGCATCTACTACTATTACTCCACACATCGACCGACTCCTGCCTGCATCTAGAGTATTAAGTTCATGAAGAACAGAGTAACGCATTAAGAAAGATGGCATGATGCAGAGGGATAAACTCATGCAATATGATATAAACCCCATCTTTTTATCCTCGATGGCAACAATACAATACGTGCCTTGCTGCCCCTGCTGTCACTGGGAAAGGACACTGCAAGATTGAACCCAAAGCTAAGCACTTCTTCCATTGCAAGAAAGATCAATCTAGTAGGCCAAACCAAACTGATAATTCGAAGAGACTTGCAAAGATAACCAATCACACATAAAAGAATTCAGAGAAGATTCAAATATTTCTCATAGATAAACTTGATCATAAACCCACAATTCATCGGATCTCGACAAACACACCGCAAAAAGAGTTACATCGAATAGATCTCCAAGAAGATCGAGGAGAACTTTGTTTTGAGATTCAAAGAGAGAGAAGAAGCCATCTAGCTAATAACTATGGACCCGAAGGTCTGTGGTAAACTACTCACAACTCATCGGAGAGGCCTTGAAGATGATGTAGAGGCCCTCCGTGGTCGATTCCCCCTCCGACGGAGCGCCGGTGAAGGATCCAAGATGGGATCTCGCGGATACAGAAGGTTGTGGGGTTGGAATTAGGTTTTTGTGGTGCTCCTCGATGTTTTTCAGGGTACGGGAGTATATATAGGCGAAAGAAGTACGTCGGTGGAGCTACGAGGGGCCCATGAGGATGGGGCACGCGCCCACCCCCTTAGGTTGCGCCGGGCACCCTCGTGGCCGCCTCGTTTGCTGCTTGACGTCCACTCCAAGTCTCCTGGATTGCGTTTGTTCCAAAAAGATCGCTCCCGAACGTTTCATTTCGTTTGGACTCCGTTTGATATTCCTTTTTTTCGAAACACTGAAATAGGCAAAAAAAACAGCAATTCGGGTTGGGCCTCCGGTTAGTAGGTTAGTCCCAAAAATGATATAAAAGTGTAAAGTAAAGCCCATAAACATCCAAAACGGGTAATATAATAGCATGGAACAATAAAAAATTATAGATACGTTGGAGACGTATCAAGCATCCCCAAGCTTAATTCCTGCTCGTCATCGAGTAGGTATATGATAAAAACAGAATTTTTCATGTGGAATGCTACCTAGCATATTTCTCAATGTAATTTTCTTTATTGTGGCATGAATATTCAGATCCAAATGATTCCAAATAAAAGTTCATATTGACATGAAAACAATATTACTTCAAGTATAGTAACAAAGCAATCATGTCTTCTCAAAATAACATGGCTAAAGAAAGTTATCCCTACAAAATCATATAGTCTAGCTATGCTCTATCTTCATCACACAAAGTATTTAATCATGCACAACCTCGATGACAAGCCAAGCAATTGTTTCATACTTTAGTATTCTCAAACTTTTTCAACTTTTACGCAATACATGAGCGTGAGCCATGGACATAGCACTATATGTGGAATAGAATGGTGGTTGTGGAGAAGACAAAAAAGGACAAGATAGTCTCACATCAACTAGGCGTATCAACGGGCTATGGAGATGCCCATTAATAGATATCAATGTGAGTGAGTAGGGATTGCCATGCAACGGATGCACTAGAGCTATAAATGTATGAAAGATCAACAAAAGAAACTAAGTGGGTGTGCATCCAACTTGCTTGCTAACGAAGACCTAGGGTGTTTTGAGGAAGCCCATCATTGTAATATACAAGCCAAGTTCTATAATGAAAATTCCCGCTAGTATATGAAAGTGACAACATAGGAGACTCTCTATCATGAAGATCATGGTGCTACTTTGAAGCACAAGTGTGGTAAAAAGGATAGTAGCATTGTCCCTTCTATCTTTTTTTCTCATTTTTTTATTTGTCTTTTCTCTTTTTTTATTTGGCCTTTCTCTTTTTTTTAATAAAGTCCGAAGTCTCATCCCGACTTGTGGGGGAATCATAGTCTCCATCATCCTTTCCTCACTTGGGACAATGCTCTAATAATGAAGATCATCACACTTTTATTTACTTACAACTCAAGATTACAACTCGATACTTAGAACAATATATGACTCTATATGAATGCCTCTGGCGGTGTACCGGGATATGTAATGAACCAAGAGTGACATGTATGGAAATTATGAAGGTGGCTTTGCCACAAATACGATGTCAACTACATGATCATGCAAAGAGCAATATGACAATGATGATGCGTGTCATAATAAATGGAGCGGTGGAAAGTTTCATGGCAATATATCTCGGAATGGCTATGGAAATGCCATAATAGGTAGGTATGGTGGCTGTTTTGAGGAAGGTATATGGTGGGTGTATGGTACCGGCGAAAGTTGCGCGGCACAAGAGAGGCTAGCAATGGTGGAAGGGTGAGAGTGCGTATAATCCATGGACTCAACATTAATCATAAAGAACTCATATACTTATTGTAAAAATGTCATTGAAAACAAAGTACTACGCGCATGCTCCTAGGGGGATAGATTGGTAGGAAAAGACCATCGCTCCTCCCCGACCGACACTCATAAGGAAGACAATCAATAAATAAATTATGCTCCAACTTCATCACAAAGAGGTTCACCATACGTGCATGCTACGGGAATCATAAACTTCAACACAAGTATTCCTCAAATTCATAATTGCCCCACAAGGATGACTCTAATATCACCATCCTCATATCTCAAAACAATTATCAAGTATCAATTGATCATAGCATCCAATTCACTTTCTATGATAGTTTTTATTATACCCAACTTGGATGCCCATCATTCTAGGACCAATTTTATAACCATAGAAAATACCATGCTGTTCTAAAAGACTCTCAAAATATTATAAGTGAAGCATGAGAGATCAACAATTTCTACAAAATTAAACCACTGCCGTGCTCTAAAAGATATAAGTGAAGCACATAGAGTATTCTAATAAATTCCAAATCAAGTGGATCTCTCCCAAAAGGTGTGTACAGCAAGGATGATTGTGGTAAACTAAAAAGCAAAGACTATATCATACAAGACGCTCCAGGAAAAACACATATCATGTGGCGAATAAAAATATAGCTCCAAGTAAAGTTACCGATAAACGAAGACGAAAGAGGGGATGCCTTCCGGGGCATCCCCAAGCTTAGGCTTTTGGTTGTCCTTGGATATCTTATGGTGTCATGGGCATCCCCAAGCTTGGGCTCTTGCCACTCCTTATTCCATAGTCCATCAAATCTTTAGCCAAAACTTGAAAACTTCACAACACAAAACTCAACAGGAAATCTCATAAGCTCCGTTAGTGCAAGAAAGAAAAACCACCACATAAGGTACTGTAATGAACTCATTTTTTTATTTATATTTGTGTTAAACCTACTGTATTCCAACTTCTATATGGTTCATACCCCCCGATACTAGCCATAGATGCATCAAAATAAGCAAAAAACACACAAAAAAAAGAATCTGTCAAAAACAGAACAGTCTGTAGCAATCTGTAACTTTCGAATACTTCTGGAACTTTAAAACTCCTATCAAAATAGGAAGTCCTGGGCAATTTTTATATTGATCTATATCAAAAAGAATCAACGCAAAATCACGTTTATGTGATTTACTAAAATTATTCTCATGCGCGCAAAAGTTTCTGTTTTTCAGCAGAACCAAATTAACTAACACCGTAGGTTATCCTATAGGTTCTACCTGGCACAAACACTAATTAAAACATAAAACCACATCTAAACAGAGGCTAGATGAAATATTTATTACTAAACAGAAACAAAAACCAAGAAACAAAAATAAAATTGGGTTGCCTCGCAACAAGCGCTATCGTTTAACGCCCCTAGCTAGGCATAAAAGCGAGAATAGATCTAAGTATTGCTATCTTTGGCATTCAATTCATAAGTAGCTCGCATGATAGATTCATAAGGTAACTTAACTTTCTTTCTTGAGAAGTGTTCCATGCCTTTCCTTAATGGAAATTGGAATCTAATATTTCCTTCCTTCATATCAATAACTGCACCAATCGTTCTAAGGAAAGGTCTACCAAGAATAATAGGACATGAAAGATTGCAATCTATATCAAGAACGATAAAATCTACGGGCACGTAATTCCTATTTGCAACAGTAAGAACATCATTGATCCTTCCCATAGGTTTCTTAATGGTGGAATCCACAAGGTGCAAGTTTAAAGAGCAACCATCAAAATCATGGAAACCTAGCACATCACATAAAGTTTTCGGAATCGTGGAAACACTAGCACCCAAATCACATAAAGCATAGCATTCATGATCTTTAATTTTAATTTTCATAGTAGGTTCCTCATAAGATTGCATCAAGGCATCAACAATATGTTTGGTGAAGGCTTTATTTTGACTATAAGCATGAGGAGAATTCAACATGGATTGCAACAAGGAAATACAATCTATTAAAGAACAATTATAATAATTAAATTCCTTGAAATTCATAATAGTGGGTTCAACGTTATGTAAAGTTTTGACCTCTCCAATCCTACTTTTACCAATTTTAGCATCAAGATCTAAAAACTCCGAATTATTGGGACGCCTTTTAACTAAAGTTGACTCATCTCCAGTCCCATCATTATCAAGATTCATATTGCAAAACAAAGATTTAATAGGGGATACATCAATAACTTTTAGATCTTCATCATTATTTTCATGGAAACTAGAAGAACACGCTTTTATAAATCAATCTTTCTTAGCACGCATCCTAGCGGTTCTTTCTTTGCACTCATCAATGGAAATTCTCATGGCTTCGAGAGACTCATTGATATCATGCTTAGGTGGAATAGATCTAAATTTCAAAGAATCAACATCAAGCGAAAGCCTATCAACGTTCCTAGCCAAATCATCAACTTTAAGCAATTTTTCTTCAAGCAAAGCATTGAAATTCTTTTGAGAGATCATAAATTATTTAACACTATTCTCAAAATCAGTGGGCATCTTATTAAAATTTCCATAGGAGTTGTTGTAGGAATTTCCATAATTATTACAGGAATTACTAGGAAACGGCCTAGGATTGAAGTTTCCTCTATACGCGTTGTTACCAAAATTATTCCTACCAACAAAATTCACATCCATAGATTCATTATTATTATCAATCAAAGTAGACAAAGGCATATCATTGGGATCAATAGGAGCACTCTTAGTAGCAAACAATTTCATAAATTCATCCATCTTTCCACTCAAAACATTAATTTCTTCTATAGCATGCACTTTTTTACTAGTGGATCTTTCGGTGTGCCATTGAGAATAATTAACCATAATGTTATCAAGGAGTTTAGTAGCTTCTCCTAAGGTGATTTCCATAGAAGTGCCTCCCGTGGCCGAATCTAAAAGATTTCCAGAAGCAAAATTCAATCTGGCATAATTTTTTTTGTATGATCATCCATAAGTTCAAACCATGAGGAGGGCAATTGCGAATCATCAATTTCATTCTTTCCCAAGATTGGGCAACATGCTCACGATCGAGTTGTCTAAAATTCATAATATCATTTCTAGGAGAGATGATCTTAGCGGGAGGAAAATACTTAGAGATAAAATCATCTTTGCACTTATTCCACGAATCAATACTATTCTTAGGCAAAGACAAAAACCAAGTTTTAGCACGATCTCTAAGTGAAAACGGAAATAACTTCAATTTAACAATATCATTATCCGTATCTTTCTTCTTTTGCATATCACACAAATCAATAAAGTTGTTTAGATGAGTAGCGGCATCTTCACTAGGAAGGCCGGAGAACTGATCTTTCATAACAAGATTCAACAAAGCAACATTGATTTCACAAGATTCAACATCATTAAGAGGAGCAATCGGAGTACTAAGGAAATAATTATTATTGGTATAGGAAAAGTCACATAATTTGGTATTATCTTGCGCCATCGTGACAAGCAATCCAACACACAAGCAAACAAAAAGGCAAGCGAAAGAGAGAGGAGATTGGGAAAGAGAGGACGAATAAAACGACAAGGGTGAAGTGGGGGAGAGGAAAATGAGAGGCAAATGAAAAATAATGTAATGCGAGGGAGATGAGTTTGTGATGGGTACTTGGTATGTCTTGACTTGAGCGAAGACCTCCCGGCAACGGCGGCAGAAATCCTTCTTGCTACCTCTTGAGCACTGCGTTGGTTTTCCCTTGAAGAGGAAAGGGTGATGCACCAAAGTATGTAAGTATTTCCCTCAGCTTTTGAGAACCAAGGTATCAATCCAGTAGGAGGCTCCTCAAAAGTCCCATGCACCTATACAACCTCGCAACCAACGCGATAAAGGGGTTGTCAATCCCTTCACGGTAACTTGCAAAAGTGAGATCTGATAGAGATAATAAGATAAGATAAATATTTTTGGTATTTTTATGATATAGATTGGAAAGTAAAAGATGCAAATAAAAGTAGATGGAAAACTTATATGATAAATGATAGACCCGGCGGCCATAGGTTTCACTAATGGCTTCTCTCAAGATAGCATAAGTATTACGGTGGGTGAACAAATTACTGTCGAGCAATTGATAGAAAAGCGCATAGTTATGAGATTATCTAGGCATGATCATGTATATAGGCATCATGTTCGTGACAAGTAGATCGAAACGATTCTGCATCTACTACTATTACTCCACACATCGACCGACTCCTGCCTGCATCTAGAGTATTAAGTTCATGAAGAACAGAGTAATGCATTAAGAAAGATGACATGATGCAGAGGGATAAACTCATGCAATATGATATAAACCCCATCTTTTTATCCTCGATGGCAACAATACAATACGTGCCTTGCTGCCCCTGCTGTCACTGGGAAAGGACACCGCAAGATTGAACCGAAAGCTAAGCACTTCTCCCAAGAAAGATCAATCTAGTAGGCCAAACCAAACTGATAATTCGAAGAGACTTGCAAAGATAACCAATCACACATAAAAGAATTCAGAGAAGATTCAAATATTTCTCATAGATAAACTTGATCATAAACCCACAATTCATCGGATCTCGACAAACACACCGCAAAAAGAGTTACATCGAATAGATCTCCAAGAAGATCGAGGAGAACTTTGTATTGAGACTCAAAGAGAGAGAACAAGCCATCTAGCTAATTACTATGGACCCGAAGGTCTGTGGTAAACTACTCACAACTCATCGGAGAGGCCTTGGAGATGATGTAGAGGCCCTCCGTGGTCGATTACCCCTCCGGCGGAGCGCCGGCGAAGGCTCCAAGATGGGATCTCGCGGATACAGAAGGTTGCGGCGGTGGAATTATGTTTTCGTGGTGCTCCCCGATGTTTTCAGGGTACGGGAGTATATATAGGCGAAAGAAGTACGTCGGTGGAGCCACGAGGGTGGGGGCGCACCGGGCACCCTCGTGGCCGCCTCGTTTGCTGCTTGACGTCCGCTCCAAGTCTCCTGGATTGCGTTTGTTCCAAAAGGTCGCTCTCGAAGGTTTCATTCTGTTTGGACTCTGTTTGATATTCCTTTTCTTTGAAACACTGAAATAGAAAAAAAAACAGCAATTCGGGCTGGGCCTCCTGTTAGTAGGTTAGTCCCAAAAATGATACTCCCTCCGTTCCTTGATATAAGGTGTATAGATTGTTGAGAAAAAGTCAGAAATATAAGGTGTATTGCGTTGCACCACTCGTTTAGATATTTTTTTAGAGATTTGATTACATTTCCTTATATCATGTAAGCTCCTCTATTTTCTCATGTCAATTAGTCATGTGTAATCTCACTCGAAACTTGTAAAAATTTCCCTCCACGTGCGTTCTTTAATTTTCGTGCCAAAAGCTATACACCCTATTTCTAGGAACGGAGGGAGTATAAAAGTGTAAAGTAAAGCCCATAAACATCCAAAACGGGTAATATAATAGCATGGAACAATAAAAAATTATAGATACGTTGGAGACGTATCAATCCCAAGGCACCTTCCTGCATTGAATAACAACTAGGAGAGCGGCCATTTCCTTTTTTCGGAAGGACTACTTTGACACAACCAACCCGCTGTTCAAACATAAAAAATTCTAGCGGTGTTTTTCGTATGAGTAGGCATCTTTTCAACCGTTTTAAAGAGGGGGTATTCGAATACGATGACTATTTCGAGTGCAAAGAGGATGCCCTTGGAAAGATTGATTTTTCCTCTTATCAGAAATGCACTGCAGTCATCCAGATGCTTGCATACGGAGTGCCTGGTGATGTCATTGATGAGTACATCCGTATGAGTGAGTCTACATGCCTAGACTCCATGTATAAGTTCTACAAGGCTGTGATTGCTCTGTTTGGCTCTGAGTACTTGAGAGAGTCGACTGCTCAAGATAAAACCCGCTTGTTGGCGATGAATGCCAGCAGGGGCTTCCCAGGGATGTTTGGCAGCATAGACTGCATGCACTAGGAGTGGAAGAACCGCCCTTCTGCTTGGCAAGAGCAGTATAAGGTCCATGTTAGGGATTTCACTGTCATACTTGAGGCCGTGGCCTCACAAGATCTCTGGATCTGGCACTCTTTCTTTGGCATGGCCGGATCACACAATGATATCAACGTGCTTCAAGGCTCGCTGGTGTTTGCTAGCCTTGCCGAAGGAAATAGAACACCGGTGAATGTTACCATCAACGGCCACAACTTCGACAAAGGATACTACCTAGGTGACGGTATCTATCCGCAGTGGACCACTATTGTGAAGACAATCCCCAACCCTGTCGGAGAGAAGATGAAAATATTTTCCCAAGAGCAAGAGAGTGCTAGGAAGGACATCGAGCGTGCCTTTGGTGTCTTGCACTCTCGATGGGGCATCATTCGGTATTGTGCTAGGAATTGGAGCACGAAGAAGCTGTGGGAGGTGATGACTGCTTGTGTGATTGATACATCTCCAATGTATCTATAATTTTTGATTGTTCCATGCTATTATATTATCTATCTTGGATCTTTTATATGCATTTTGGTACTATTTTATATCATTTTTAGGACTAACCTATTTAACCCAGTGCCCAGTGCCCGTTGTTGTTGTTTTTCCTTGTTTTTGACCTTTTTAGAAAAAAATATCAAACGTAGTCCAAACGGAATAAAACTTTATGGTGATTTTTCTTAGACCAGAAGAAACCCAGAAGACTTGGAGAAGAGTCCAGAAGCCATACAAGGAGGCCACTGATGTCTACTACACAACCTTCTTCTTGTAGACGTTGTTGGGCCTGCAAGTGCACAAGTTTGTAGGACAGTAGCAAATTTCCCTCAAGTGGATGACCTAAGGTTTATCAATCCGTAGGAGGCGTAGGATGAAGATGGTCTCTCTCAAACAACCCTGCAACCAAATAACAAAGAGTCTCTTGTGTCCCCAACACACCCAATACAATGGTAAATTGTATAGGTGCACTAGTTCGGCGAAGAGATGGTGATACAAGTGCAATATGGATGGTAGATAAAGGTTTTTGTAATCTGAAATAATAAAAACAGCAAGGTAACTAAGGATAAAAGTGAGCGTAAACGGAATTTGCAATGATAGGAAACAAGGCCTAGGGTTCATACTTTCACTAGTGCAAGTTCTCTCAACAATGCAACAAAGAGTCACTCCAAAGCCACTAATAGCGGAGAACAAATGTAGAGATTATGGTAGGGTACGAAACCACCTCAAAGCTATTCTTTCGGATCAATCTATAAAAGAGTTCGTACTAGAATAACACCTTAAGACACAAATCAATCAAAACCCTAATGTCACCTAGATACTCCATTGTCACCTCAAGTATTCGTGGGCATGATTATACGATATGCATCACACAATCTCAGATTCATCCAACCAACATAAAAGTACTTCAAAGAATGCCCCAAAGTTTCTACCTGAGAGTCAAGAACGTCTGCCAACCCCTATGCATAGGTTCATGGGCGGAACCCGCAAGTTGGTCACCAAAACATATATCAAGTGGCACATGATATCCCATTGTCACCACGGATAAACACGGCAAGACATACATCAAGTGTTCATAAAAGACTCAATCCGATAAGATAACTCCAAAGGGGAAACTCAATTCATCACAAGAGAGTAGAGGGGGAGAAGAAACATAAGATCCAACTATAATAGCAAAGCTCGCGATACATCAAGATCGTGTGAAGTCGAGAACACGAGAGAGAGAGAGATCAAACACATAGCTACTGGTACATACCCTCAGCCCCGAGGGTGAACTACTCCCTCCTCGTCATGGAGAGCGTCGGGATGATGAAGATGGCCACCGGTGAGGATTCCCCCCTCCGGCAGGGTGCCAGAACAGGGTCCCGATTGGTTTTTCATGGCTCTGGAGGCTTGCGGCGGCGGAACTCCCGATCTATCTTCTGTGCTGGAAGTTTTACGATACGTAGGTATATATGGGCGCAGAGGGTACGTGATGTGGCGTTAGCCGGGTGTGACCGCCTTTAAATAACAGATTCGAGTGAGGCCAAGCATCTGGGTTCGTCAATGCATGGGCGCCGGAGTTGGTTCCTCGGCCGGCGAGCTTGTTTAATGGCGGCATATGGACGGACGGGTAATGAAAGGACGCGGTAGATATCTGCCCCATCCAGTAAAAGTCTCCCCGGTATTGAACAGACATAGACACTGGGCACGCGGCATGGGCGGTGCCCTCGCTGACGAGTTCAATGCCTATGCCAGTGAGAGGTTGCGTCCGTTCTGGGCCGGCATCAATGCGGAGTTGCCGCGTTACAACGGCATGAATGTGGGCAACTAGCGTCAGGTGAGAAAGCGCACATGCAAGGGGGGAGGGTTTTGGGTGACCACGGTTACCAGAAACGGGCGTGGTAGTGGTGCGGACGACCGGACAACCCCCACTTTGTTTCCCGTTTGCGGGCGTCCAGAGTGTCGAACAGACCGAACCGATACAGTTCCGCGTCTAATAGCAAAACACGTACAGATCGTGTGGTCCGGACAGTTGCGTGAGGGTCCACATAAGAAAGTGAGTGAGTGACTATTAGGCCAACTCCACCGCGCGACCCCATCCTGTCCAGGCCTGTCCGTTTGGGGTAAAACCGACAAACGGGGCGGCCCAGCGCGCGGGAGCAAACGGACTTTTGTCCGTTTTGTGTCCGCTTGCGACCCATCCGCGGCCCAAGTTTGCGCCGCTTTTAGGGTGAAACGGACACCACGTGGACGCGCCGGCCGTCTGCGCGTGTCCTCCCCTGGCCCTCCCCTGGCCCGCCCATCGGTGACACAGGACGGGCTTTTTTCTATCCGCCCCCTCCCTCCCTCCGGCCGCATCCACTCCACTCTTCTCCACTCTTCCCCACTCTTCCCCTCACCGCCGCCGCCACCCGCTGCCATTGCAGCCGTGCAACTCGGACGCACGCTCGCCCAGCCCCTTCCTCTCGTCGCCGCCGAGCTACCCAAGCACGGCCACCTGGTTTGCGCACCCGCCGACCGGATTTGGGGCAGATCCGGTCGGTCTTGAGCTCGCCCGGCTGTGGGAGGCCGGGCCGCGCCATGGACTGGCCGGGCACCTCGCGGAAGGCCCTGGCAGGGCCGCAAGGCCACATGCAGGCAGTGGCTCGTCCTCTAGCCGCTCGGATCTGCACCGTCGGTGGTCCGCCGGCAGATACGCGAATGGCGGCCGGCCGGGCTCGGTGCTTGCCCAAAAGCTCGTCGGCGCACCGTTGCCCCTCATCAAGTGCGACCACTGCCCAAGGGTGGTCGTGCGCCGCGTGTCTACAACGCCGGAGCATCCTGGATGGGTGTTCATCAAGTGCTTAAACGATGGGGTATGTGCTCTTTTTAGCTTCGGTTTATGCTCTCGGATTAGACTAGTGGCGCTAACTTTAAGTTTTATTATGCAGAATGGATGCAAGTTTTGGTATTGGGAAGAAGAGTACATCGATATACTGATAGAGCGAAATGTAGTGCATGTTCGTGCACTTTTAGCTAGCCTAGAGGCTTTAGATGAGACAAGTGCACTTGTTGCTAGATTAGAGGCTAGGCACGATACTACGTGCGAAGAAGCAACAAGGCACGATACTACGTGTGAGGAAGCAACGTCGACTTCTGGCTTGAAGAAGAAAGGAGGGTGCAACGTCGAGCCTCCTTCACAGATCAACAATGAGTGCATCGAGAAGGCGCTAACCCAACTCAAGGGAACAGTTATGGAAGTTGGGTATCTTCTCAAATGTATTCTTGTGGTTCTTGTTTTCTTTGCCCTTGCTTTACTAGTCAAAATGTAATGATGTATTGTCATGTACCAAAAATGAATGATAAAAAAAGTTTAAGGATTTACAAATAAATGTGCACACGGACAAGAGCGCTGGACGCACGGCCACCGCATCCCGAAAACTTCCCGGACACGACCCCATCCCCCTACTCAAACGGACAGAATCCGGACAAAACGGGTATCCGTTTGGGGTCGCGCGGTGGAGTTGGCCTCATGCACGATTGTGTGAGAAGACCACTCACATGGTGCACTTGGTCTCCGATGTCCACATGCACATGGAGCGCCCAGGCCTGGCCGGCCCCGACTGTGTGTCTGCCATTAGCTGAGGCGCCATCATTCGTGTACGACATTGCAGCGAGCACTAGTATTGGTTTAGTACCTGGTGCGGTTTGAAGGAAAAGCACCTGAGTTGACACCCACTCACGGGGCAAAGATGGAAAGACGTCGTCGGGACCACTTCTTCTCCGATGCCACTCAACAGCAGTGCGAGCCATGGCCGCGGCGGCTGGCTATTGGCCTCGCCGTAGCTGCGGTCCTCGTAGCCACGGTTCTCCTTGTCTTGCGCTTCGCCATCACCCCCGAGGTCAAGGCTGACATCGAGGATGCCCGTCTAACCCGATTCGCCTTTGCCGCCGCAAAGAGCGCGACGGGATCCATCTTGGGCTTCAACATCTCGATCGCCCTCAAAGTTGGCAATCCGAACAAGGCCATGAGCATCAAGTACATCGAGCCCCTCGAGGCCGCTTTCGTCTTCAACGGCTGGCATCTGTGCAACGTGAGCATCGCCACCGAGGGGCACAAGCACCCTGCCGGCAAGAGTGAGCTGCACCTCCTGCACCCCGGCGGGGAGGTCCCGTCGGATGCGCTTGGCCCCGCGGCGGACGACGAATTCAAGAAGCAGAACGCCACCGGCGTATTCAATGTGGAGCTGCGCCTCTCCGGGGAGATCACGCTTGGCATTGGCAACACGCGCAAGCTGAGCCTGAGCTGCCCGATCAGTCTGCAGCTCGCGCCGACGGCCACCGTTGAGTTCCATAAGGTCAACTGCAAGCCTGAGGAACCGGAGACAAACTATTTTTGACGAATGCCACGGGAAATTACGCATTATTACTTGCCGGGACTCGATCTTTTCCTTGTTATTTGGGCTATTATCATTTTTCGAGTATGTGGATTTGCTATGTAATGACTATGAATCTATGATTGGCTTGTTTCTGTGCGTGTGAATGGTGCAAAATAATTTTGTCATGTATTTTTTTCATGCCTTATAATTATGTTGAAAATGGTTAACTATGGTCTTTTGTATGAGGTATTTTTTTGCGAGAAGTATGAGGTTTTCTTTGTTCGTGTATCTGACTGACTACGTTTGTCAGAATTTTACTATCCCAAACAAATATAATACTATAGTAAAGACCATATGCTTTATCATTTTCAAAACTATCGAAGTGTCCCACCCAAATGCGCGGGCAACAAAGCATGACTATTTTTCATGTAACCAAAATAACATGTTTCATGTTTCATACAATCTGTTATATAGAAATTTTTGGTTGTCTTTGTCAAAATAAATAACTTTTTTGTTGAATTAACTCATAAAGAGATATATTAAAATTCATTTTTGAAAAATTTGGAAATGCATGTATCGAAGTCACATCTGCACTGAAAAAGTAACAAAAGAATTTTTCCAAACAAGTAGTTACTTTTGTCTGGTGATGATACAACAATATCAAAAATCATAAATTATAGAATAAATATATCTGACTACAAAAATTAGCTTGTAGATATAAATAAAGCATTGGCGTACATATTAAAATATCTATTTGCAGTTATAGCCTTTCAAGTGAAAGAGTACCATACATTTTCATAGTCTCCTAAATTATGTATGAATAAACTCAAATAATATACATGCATTATTGACCATTCTTCCAAAAATTAATAAATTGGAATTGCAAGGAAGGAAACCTCTTTCATGAATTACTCTTTGGCAAAATGTTGGTCACAGCTACTATAAATAAATGAATAGGTATGCAACATGTTTTGCATTATCCCTTGGTACATTGTGTTAATAATCTTACTTCATATGAGAAAGACCGGGTGCATATTTTATTCCTGCATGTAGTTGAATAGGTAGAGCAGAGAGCTAACCTAAGGAGCGAGCTTGTTGTAGTTGGTCTCAAAACAACAATCACATTGCAATCCTACTGATGGGAGTTATTATAAGATTATTGCCAAGTGAATGTTGTTTCAAGACTATTCGAAAGAATATCTCTCTTGGGTATTCTCGTTTGACCTCAAAATTTAAGACTAGGTAATATGTGAGCTGTTGGACAATGAACCTAGTGCTGATCACTTCTTCGAAGCCAAACTTATTTAATGATATCTCAAGCTAACATGATATACTGGCCAGGCGTTCAAGAAATCTCCATCTATGCTTCTAAGCATGTTCTCTATTGTGGAATTGGCAAGGTGCACTGATGATTGTCGTTCCACAAAGGGATTTTGGTGATTCCATGGCTGAAATCCATAGTTTTGAATAGCGCGCTACCTCGGTGATATATCATTTATATGGGCATCAAAAATAGCTGTGTAGCACCATTTAGCATGTTATATCTCTGATTTAGCACCCCAAAGCTGCTATCTCTTACCCACTATTTAAAACTATGTTGAAATCTCACCTCAAGAAGTTCTAGAAAGCAAACAACTGTGTTACATTCACGTGCTTAATCTGAAATTGTGAATACAAAGCCTTGGCAGGCAGCATACACCATCTGGATACACTCTGTTCTAGGAGTTTTTGGGATTGGAACTTCCAAGTACGTAGTAGAAGAATTTCATATAAAGTCCATTGTGCTTTTTGTGGATAAAATACTAATGCAGCAGCAGTGTCGACATTGCATAACGGGAGATGGTTGCTCTAGTGATTTGCTCGTTCCGACGCTTTGCCCTGCATACAATGAACAAGACCCTAACGTCACTATTACATCTAACTGTATGGCGGCAGCAACAATTAGCTACGAGAAAAACTGACCGTACGTGAGGATGCTTAGTATGTTTTGATGGGCACAACAATAGGCTTATGCTGATGGTCTTTCGCAGCATCCTCCCATCCATGTTTGATGTGGTCACAAACTTGAGAATGGAGTCCGACTTCCTTGAGATTTGGGAGGCTTCGGATCTGGATGCGTGGAAGAGCACCTAGATCTTTACAGAGCAAATGGAGCGAGACAAGCTTACTCAGGTCCTGAATTGTTATTTCCTCAAGACTTTGCGTGCCCACAAGGCATATCCTCTCCAGCCCTCTGAAGGGACTCTCGTTTTGTAATGAGAGCCCCATAAGGTTGTCCTCAACCAGCTTCAGAAATTTCAGTGGGCATGTCAAATTACTAAGGCCGGCTTGGATTACATCCATGCCAAGATTAGTCCTCGAGAGGCACAGATCCTGTAGGCTACCCATCTTGGCAAGGAATGAAAGGGACATTGTCAGGTTGCCACTCAGCTTGAGCGATGTCAGCCTGGCAGGATCTTCCAGATCATCCAGCAAGGATTGTGAGGGCCCGGTGAAGTCAATAGACAGGGAGTAATCAACGATGGGCATATGGGTTGCATTACTGGTGAATTCCTTGATGCCTTCCTTAAGATCAGTCAAGTCTGTGGACTCATCTGCGGTGGAATCACACCATATCTTCACCTTCGTCAGGTTCTGCATATAACTCAACAGCTGTGAAAATCCTAGGCCGTTGCCGATCTCAAATCCTGCTAGCGTCTCCAGTACACTGTTGTTGTCCATCATGAAGTCCTTTAGCTTTGAGAATTCACCCTTGAGCCTCAGCACCTTCTTTATCTTGCCTGGCTTGTGATCTGGGCAGTCATCAGTGGATAGGCGAAACTTGCCAAGGAGGTGTTTCAATTTGGGCAGCTGGAGCAGTTCCAAGTACACCGTCACTGCATCAGTTGTCCTCATATCAAGCGTCTCTAAACGTTGCAGCCGCCTTATTTTCCTTGGAACGCGTCCAATGCTATTCCCAAGGCCCAGATATTTCAGCAGCAACAGGTCGCATATACTTATGACATGGTATTGATTCACATGAGCACACTGTTTCAGATCCAACACCCGCAGTAGCCTGTGCTTCTTAAACCTCAAGATAGCTCCATATTGGGCACCCACAGTTGGAAAGACCGCCATAGTACGGAGACCAGGTGCATTTGGCACATTGATTCCCCCATTCGCAGCAGGCGTGTAAGGGTGGAGAGAAAGCCGTGGAACAGATTCTTCTTGTTCTTGCGTGCTGCGCTCACCCAGCTGATTAGGGCCACATAACAAGGCATTGAAATTCTCGATTATGGCCCTGCCGCAAATGTGGCTGAACACCGTCCCTGGAGGTTGGCATCTCTTCACCTTCCCGTTGTTGCTCCTCTTAATGGGCCTGATAATATTGTGGGCAATGAGTATGTCTAAATGTTTGGCTGCCATCTCCTGATCAGAACGGTATACATACTCAGGAACTTTCTGTTTTGCATGTACAACCAGTCCTTCAGCCAGCCAACGCCTTATGAGAGAGTTCCTCCTGACATCATGATGACACGGGAACAGGCTGAAATATAGCAAGCACTCCTCGTCACTGCCAAGTAACACTTGCGTTCTTGCTATGGCCAAATCACAAAGTGCTGGCCAGGTATCTTCGTACAGATTCCCAGTGCCCACCTCTCCAACCAAAACCAGGCCGTCTGTGCTTCTATCTGCAGCACATGGTGGTGCATCGTTACCACAGTTGCAGGGTCTCACTCTTGGCGGGATGTTCGTCCTCACGATAATTCTGCCTCCCACTCCATTGGGCCAATAGTAGGCGCAAATTTCATTGTAAACCTCTTCTGTTCTCATGTCGTCAATTACAATCAAATACCTACGTAACATATAAATTGAGAACAAACTTATTTCGTGTTAATGATAAAATCAAGATGAAACCAATGCAGATAAATCTATGTGGATTCTCTTCTCTGGCCAGAGGCTACTTATTTCTTTAATAGGAACTAGAGCCTATATTGAAAATGAATGATGTTTGACAACAGGTTAGTCGCGAAAATTAGTTTTCAACAAAGGGCGTTTTTCTTGAGTGGTTAAACTTAGTATTTTGACAAAGCGTGCTTTTCTTGAGTTCTTAAGCTTAGTCTTTCGACAAATCACCCTTTTATTACCAACACAAACTTCCTTCATATGTGTATTGGCTATTGGTTTATGGTAAAAGACCTTTAAGAAGTATGTGTATGCATTATTGGGAATTTCAACCTTTACACCAAATAGCCAAAAAGAATCCAGTAGATTGTACAATCTCATTTGATAAATATATTGAGCCCAAAAATATACTGATAAACATGTTTACCTTTGAGCTACGTTTCCAGCCCTTACTACCAACCAGCGGCTCATAAATGAACCAAACTTAAGCTCAGAAGAATGAAATGTCCGTAGCGCGACTCAACTCTAACTCTTTGTACCATCACAATGGCTAAATGTTTTCACATTTGTTTGCAATTCAATACCGTCCTCGATGATGCAAACTTCCATTATATGCTATGATATAATGTCATTTTCGCGATAAAGGGTGGATTTTATTGACTCAAAATAGAGCATCAAGGGGATACAAAACACAGTGAGCCCACACCCGGCCTCTGCATTGCTAGAATGCACATATCCAACACCAACACACACACAAAAACATGCCATCAAATAGCAAAGTCGTACAAGACCAAAGCTATATGGAGGCAAAACAAATGATCTGATCCATGATTGGCAAACTACACAATGCTATGATATAAATTCATACAAACATCCCATCAAATAGCAAAGCCTTTCAGTGAGGATGTGGCCAAAATCATGTGGCGACATCCACACGGTGTTCGCCTCGTCTGTCGGCGTCCCATCCTCGGCTTCGTCGCGCAAACCGAAGAACATCGCCCAAAAGATGCGGCGACCCCGGCGGTGAGAGATGGAAGCAGCGGTCCGCGGACGCTATCGCGGGCTGGCTGGCTGGCGCTGTCCGCGGACGCGTGCGGTCGAGCCCACTGGTGTATATTGGGCCAAATTTGCCAAGTCCAACTGTAGATACTCTCAGGGACTAATTCTATTTACCTGATATTAAGAGGTAAGGGACAAAGGTTGAACCATGATGTGGTCAAAACCGTGACACATCAAGTCAAAACTGTGACACAACTGTCAGGGACAAACTATACCTAGTACTAAGAGTTGAGGGAAGAAGGTTACACCGGAAAAAGGTTCCGGGACGAATGCCACACTTCGCGATAAGTGGTGGGACGTAAAATGCACTTTGCTCTTAGCAAAAAGGCTGAAAAAGGTATAGCGTGCTAGTTAGTAGCCAAATGCAAAGCTGAAAATTTGACTAGCATGGAACTTATTTTTAACACATGATGTTTTTATAGCAAGTCTTACCTTAGTGTAAAGGCCATCAACAAATGGTATATTGTGTGTGTTAGTTACCATAACGATGGCTTAAAAGCTTGACTACCATGAAAACCTTTTTAGCTGTTTTTTTCTTTTGCAGTTAACTGAACTGATGTAATCCCTCTGTCACATAATGTAAGACGGTTTTTGACACTACACTAGTGTCAAAAAACATTCTATATTATGGGTCGGAGGGAGTATTTAATTATCAACACAAGAAAACTCTTGGGGGCTTCTCTTCAAGGCCGTGTAGATATGAAAAGATGGTATACTCAAGACTGAATTGAACTCAACAGTTTTCTTGCAAATGGGTGTAAATTAGATATGGAAAGATTGGAGACTCACCGTTTTTTGCTTAGGCATGATTTGAGCTGCTGCCGAACGTCCAAGCCGCCAGGCGGAAATGGGGCAGGCATCCGAGCACCGAAAATGTTCAGAAGCCAATGGTGGAAAACCAGGAAGGGGAAAAGGAGCCAGCCGAGGATGAGCATGCCCAGCCCAGGGTGCGGCTCATTCCCAAGTTCCCTGAGTATCTCCGTCAGAACATCATCCGTTGTCTTGTCCAACGCACTAACACACGCCCGTTGACTGAATTCCCGGTCGACTTCAAGCTTCCCCCATACTCGCCTTGCAATATCAGTATTTTGGCCACCCAGGCCAATGGCGCAGATAAGCTTGGCCCTCTCCGATTGGGTCTGTACCAAGGTAAGAAGATCTTCTTCTGCATCGATAATCTTTGGAGGAGGAACTTCTGCCTTGCTCGGCTCCTCGACGATACAAAGTTGTAGCCTCTGGTATGAATCTTTTACTCTCTCCTTGAGCTCAGCAATCTCCTTGGCGAACTGTGTAGCGGAGGTCATCCGGATCTCGAAACTGTCCAAGCTGCGTACGATATCGTCGCGCAGCCTTTTGATTTGCGAGATCCAGGTCCTCCGAAAATTACTGGTTGCCTTGCCTCTCCATGGAGAATCTCTTAAGGCAGCATCTATAAGCTCAAGCTCCTCCTGGATGGATCGAACATTAGACTTCAGCTGGTTGCATCTGTCACTTATCACCCTAAACAGCCTCGGCAGGGTTGTCTTCAGTAAGGCGCCCACTACAGCAGCCTCCATTTCTCACCCCTTACTCTACAATACTCCCTAGCAAGCTAGATCTGGAAGCTGGGGAAAGTGAGCTTGGTGCGACAGGAAACCAAAAAGATAGCATACAGAGGATACAGAGATGCGCAGCACGAGCATCTCCCGCAGATCCCAAATAAACCAGTCCCAGTAGACTGTTAGTGTGGATGCCCAATAATACCCTTTGAATTATCGGGGGAGATACTTTACCACATCACAAGTAACCACATCCCCTAATATAGAACTGCTATACGTCATGTGGTGACCCAATTCATTTTTCCACTAGATAATGGCCCGTTCATTGCGACGGGATATAAATATCCTAGTGCGTTAGTCCATGATTTACCTGCATATGTTAACATGATTATGTAAATAAATATCTATCAAATCCTGCCCGTAATTTACCTACCTAAATAAATTTTAAGATTTTATTTGGCAAAAACTTATTGGTTTACCGAAAGGGAACATAACTTTATTTGGTAAGTCTACTAAAGGTGGGACAATTAATAAGTAATACTGGCTAAAAAGAGATTGGAGGACAAAATCAAAACAGAGAGAAGAAGGGGAATATCCCTTGCAACGGTGGTAGGAGGACGCGTGCATGGGTGTGGCGGAGGGAGGAGGCGGCGGTGCGACTTGGCATTTAGGGGAAATCTAAAATGGATTTGAAAAGTGTTGGGGCGAAACCGACATGTCCCCTGCGCGAGCACACCAGTGACGGGCATGGATATTCGCCCGCCACGGCTAAAGACCTCGCAGTAGCGGGTATTTATTGGCACTTGTCACTGATATGGGCTTTGCAGTTTTCGGGTGATCCATGCTACTTTTAAATATCATCCACTGATATTTACCATATTTTTTCTTCATACTTTTTCTATGTTTAGTGCACACCATTAAAAGTGAAATGCTCAAATTTGACTACTTTTTGAGTTTGTTTCCAGGTAAAGTATTAGGGTTTCGAACGAAAACTGTGATTTTTTTTTGCATAATTTCCCCTTCATACTTTTTATATGTTTAATAGACATCAATGAAAGTTTCATGCTCAATTGACCATTTGTTCAGTTGGTTTGCTATTTTTGAAGTATTAATTGATATTCTGGCCACTAAAAATGGTAAAACTCACTTCCGTTCAAAACAACATACAAATGAGCTATGATGAGTTTGAAATTTGGCATGGGTTTATCATATGACCCCTATAGGGTGTGGTAACATTTTGAGATCGTTATGGAAAAAACTAAATGCACTTCATGTATAAATTGTATACTCACCGACGAAGTATTAAGGTTTCGAACGGAAACCATGAACTTTGATAGAACTCTTTTTTTGCATCATTTTCCCTTCACAATTTTTCTATGTTTAATAAACACCATTGAAAGAGACATGCTCAAATTTGACCGCTTTTTTAGTTGATTTGCTATTTATTTTTGAATCATTAATTGATTTTCAGGCCACTAAAAAGGGCAAAACGTTGTTTGGTTCGGAAAAAAAATGCATGAGAGTTCGGAAAGGTATGAAACTTGGCATGGGTTCATCATATGACCCCTATAGGGTGTTGTAAAAATTTGAGTGTTACAGGAAAACTAGATACACTTCGTGTAAAAACTAAACACTCTCTCCAGCGGACAGAAACAAGCGCCTTCCATATAATTCGTTTTTTTACAGCATTTCTCCTTCAAACTTTTTGTATGTTTAATACACAACATTCAAAGCGTCATGCTCAAGTTTGGGACTATTACTGGTTAGCAAATATGATTTGTTCAGGCACTTTCCTTAATTAGCACCTACCACTTCTAATTTAGAATTCTTTTAAAAACTTTAGGCGCGTTTTCGCTAAATATTGCATTGACGGACTTTCTTTGGCCCGCCACTAATACATCACTACTAGAAAAACCCCTACTAATGGCGCACCTAATATGGCTATTAATGGCGCATCTGTGGTGCGCCATTAACAGCACGCCATTAGTAATTTTTACTAATGGCGCACCACCTAGTGCGCCATTAGTATCTGGTATACTAATGGCGCACCGCGGGTGCGCCATTAGTATAGGCTAGGGTGCGCCATTAGTATGCCTCCCAGGGGCCATGTATACCCAGGTGCTTTGGCATACTAATGACGCACCACCACTGGATGCGCCATTAGTAACCGCGGCATACTAATGGCGCACTACCCAGTGATGCGCCATTAGCATGCACTGTCATACTAATGGCGCACTGTCATGTGATGCGCCATTAGTATGAATATTAGGTTTTTTTTATTTTTTTATTTTCTGTTTTTTGCACAGGTTACAAAATGTATAATTTGACAAAATATAGACAGCACACATCAACAACAGATTCATCGAATACAATAGAAGATTAGTCTTTGAATACAATTCATCATATTAGTCTCCGAATACAATTCATCATATTAGTCTCCGAATTAAAAAGACCGAACAAAGATAGAACATTATATTACAAGTCTCGAGACCGCGAGTAGCGAGTTTGTCTTCACATTACAAGTCGATATCGATCATCTAAACTACCATCACATAGAAGAGAGCTGCGGTCATCACGATGAGCATCATCACGATGAAACTCGTCTTCATCCGGTTCCTCCAATGCTCCCTCCCCTCTCCCGCTAGATAGCGGGCGTATCTAGATTCGGCCTCGGCCCTAGTGGTGTACCCTTTGTAACTGTTACCGCTGAATCGGTGAACCTGTCTCCGACACTCCTCCCAGTCATCGTAGACTCCGGGAACCTTACCCTTGTACACGACATACGTCGGCATCGCTATGCACTAGCCAAACGAAACGTTAGTACCAATTCACAGACAATACATAAGCAATATATAAGTATGCAACAGAACGATCGGAAGAGAAAAGCAAGACATTAATAGCATCGATTACATCTAAGTTGAACGACTCTCGAAACCAAAGAGACATACTACAAGTTCATTAAAGTTTAATTACAACATGAGCCAATCGATGTTTCAGAACTAGACACAACATCACTGCTTTCGACTCGACTCAAGGGACCGGAGCGTGGATGAAGCCGTCGTCTATCGTGGGAGTCATGAAATAACGGTCGTTGTCAGCCTGCATTTGTAGCATTGTGTCGATGTCACTGTTGGACGGTTGATTGTTGAGCTAGAACTGCCCCGAGGTACGAAGGACATCTTGATGGATGATTTTCGCAAACTCCGACTGGATGCGAAAGAATTCTTGTCGGAGGTCCGCGTCCTGGATTGCCGACACGCTCTTTGCCCAATCTTTGAGTTTACTCGGTAGCAGAAGTTGATGATGGTCCCGTACAATCGCTCGCATGTGATGGATGGCGTAGTAGGCACCCTTCTGACCGCCAGGCGGCTGCTTGATGCAGCAGAACGTCGTATTGTGGGAGAACACGTGCTTGCCGTACTTACGAATAGGCTTGGTGAAGGTGCCTCCAGATTTGGCGTAGCCGGGGAGAACATCATCAAGAACCTTCTTGACATTTGTGTAGTCTACGTTCGACTGACGGTCCGGGTCGAAATACGTGGCCATGGAATATTTGGGGCTTAGGAGGATGAGCGTGCAACGTGTGTCACTGCAGAAAACACGGAATGTTAAAAGAAAAACGATCGAAATGTAAGAATTCATATGTTACGGGCCGGTTGAGGGGAGGACTTACTCGGGAAAGTAAGGCACGAGGAAGTTATCCTTATCTTGGTTTGCCAGAATGACGCCTTCGAGGTAAGAACTCGCGACTTGCCGGTCCACAGCGCTGCCCAAGATCTTGGCACGCATGTAGAAGGGGTCGACTATCACGATGTCCGGGGTCTTGTCGCGAATGATCCGCATCTTCAAACTCAGCGAAAATAGCCGAACGAAGGTGTAGTGCAGCGGATGAAGGTTAAACATAGCGTGGATGTCATCAAAACGCAGGACGATCGTACGCCCGATGGAGTTATCCACAAAGCCCTTGCCCTCTGGCACCTTGGCCGCGAAAACCGGGTATGCCACATCCTTCTCCCTGAGACGCCGCTTCTCCAAAGAAAGAACACTGTCATGCAGACTCCGCATAGCACCGGTTGCAGCATTGAGCATATTTGTCGGTAGCATCGCCCTACCCGCCACATGCACCCTCCTCGAGATATCCTGCGGTGAAGGTGGCCCGTCCTGAGCACGGATCGTACTCGGTGCCGGCTGGCTCGCACCCTTCTTAGTCTTTCTTTTGCGTGCCTTCTTCTTCTCCTGTAATGGGACCGAGTTCTGCTCACAGACCGCCTTCTTGAGTGTGTTGGGGCTGATAATATTTCGCACCTCGCCTATCTGAGGCTCAGTGAAGTCGGCAGCTGGAGGCGTCTCCTGAGAGCTGAACGCCAGACGGCGCCTATTGCAACTTGGCTTCTCCGCGGTACCAGCTAGATCGCACACGTCTTTTGTTGGGTTTGGTTCTTGAGAAGGAGGCCCCATGAAGTCGCCATCGTACCCATGCTCGGCAAAGTACTGATCGACGTTGCCAAATGTATCATCGTCGTCGTCGTCGTCGTTCTGATCCTGTGCCATATGCATGTTTGGATCCAGTGGCATAGGGATGTCCGGCACCGTTACGGCGGTCTTGCCATGTGGCCGACTTGGCGCCGACACGACTGGCGGTGTTGTCTTTGGGGTGGTGTCCCCCGCCCCCAAACGAATCTGGCTCTTCGGCCAAAGCAGCGGCCAGCTCAGGCAGGCGCTGAGGGTCATCACGTCTTCATCGTCGGCCCCGACGGGTCGAATCGGAGGTAACAAGTCATCGCAGCCTGGCAGCACCCGAACCAGTTGAACCCTAAACAAGTTGGGTGGCATCTGGGTACCATGGAACAAGGGGTTGCCCGGTTGAACGATTTTGCCCTTGGCGACATCGACCAACTCGTTGTTCACGAAGTGGAGGAGAGTGCACGGAACGTCGGCGGCGCCCTGCGAAAACATGTAGGGCGTTAGGGATGCCCAGTCAAAGGCAAGGAGATGAAGTCCTCGGCCGAGAGAGGCTTAATTAGTTACCGTGATGATGGCGTCGAGCTCGGCTAATGTCGACGCACCACCAACGGCGGGCGTGCAGTTGACGGAGGGGCCGCTTGCTGAAGAGGTGCCGGCCGGCGTACACCCGGGTGCATTAAGCTCCCGTGCCGGCATCGGAGACACCAATGCCGCCTCCGCCGGAGGCACCAATGGCCCCGCCATCGCATTATGCGAGTTGCTGGCCGTGAAGCTAGGAATCGGGGGCGGCCCCTGTTGGCCGCCCGCAATCCACGCACTCAACCCCGAGATCAAGGTAGGCACAAGGGCGGTGATCGTCGCTCCGAGTCGTTGTTCCACTTGCTCTTGGACAATCTCCGGAATACGCGCCACCTGTGCCTTGAGTTCTTGAACCTCTCGCGCCTGGCTTTCCGAGCTGGTCTTTTTCTCCTTCCGCACACCAGCGGTATAGTATGACCCTCATTTTGTCGACAAGCCTTTGCCGGCCACACGACCAGCTGACGTCGGCTTACTGAGCTTATCCTTGTTCTTCATTACATTCAACCCCCTATTTAGAGTGGTGTCCCAAGGGTTGCTCTTAGTCGACCCCGCGCTACTGCTTTCAGTCGCCTGCGGAAGGAATGTGAACCATTTAGAAATTTGGCTTCATTAGTTAGAATGCAACCATATGGAGCTAATTACGCGGGGGTGTATTCCTTACCAGAACAAGCTCAAGCTGCCTGGTCTTCGGATCCGTGGTAAGCTCCTTTGTTTTCGGGTCCTTCTTGTACCGGGCCCTGACAAAGTTCCTGGTCTGCTTGTCACCGTATTTATCGAAGAGGGGCGGTAGGCCTTGCTCGGCACGGTCCGCCTCCTCCTTGTCCCATATAGGCTCCGCCACTCTGTAACCGCCGGGACCGAGTGTGTGTTCCCCTATGTTCAGCTCCCGCATTTGTTTCCCCTACTCACTTGATTGGGAGCTTGCGGTGCTCGAGCAATTGATCTTGAAGTCGTTGTAGTCATCTTCGGTGATCGAAGGATTTTTCTCCTTGATCTTCTGGTAACTCTCACCTTTCTCAATCATTCTCTTCACATTGCTTTTCCAAGTAGACAGGGCCTTGCTCATCTTCGTGAGGGCAGCATTGTTCACTTTATTCCCTTTGAGGCTTGTGTTTTCAAATTCAGCGGGGAACTTGTATCGTTCGTGCAGCTTCGTGAAGAGGAGGTGGCGCAAATTCCCTCGGTCAGGATGCCTCAGGTTCTCGGTGTTGATCGAGACGGTGCTCCGGACAATGCACCCGAGCTGAAGCGAGTACCCCTTGACTATTCGTTCGGGCGCTGTTGGATTCCCGTTGGAGTCCACTTCAGTAACTTCCTCCTTGAGGGTGCGGAGCACGATCGGGCGCCGGTCCTTCCGTTGCCTCTTCGGTTGGCTGCCATCTGTGCGTGCGCCGCCATCATCAGTGGTGGCATCCTCGGCGGCACCATCAGTGGTGGCATCAGTGTGGTCATCCTCGGCGGCACCATCCGTGGTATTAGGATCGGTGGGGAAGGCGGCGTCCTCATAGAAGTGAGGTTGTTCCTCCATCTCCTGGGACAGCTCCCAGAATGCCTTGCCGCCCGAACCCCCGGCCTCATCATTGTGGGCCATGTTTCTCTCTAAATAGAAACAAAGTTTGGTCAAAAAGTTGGTTATTGTCAAGGAACAAGATCTCTAAGTTGACCAAATAACCTAATTCTCGAGGAATGTCGCCAAAAAGTTGGTTATTGTCAAGGAACAATTGAGAGATGTTTGTGATATTGCCTAGGTGTTTTGGGATAGAACCTGTTAGTGTGTTGTTGCTAAGGTCCAAGTCCACGTTCTCAGGGTAACCTAGTTCTTGAGGGGTGTGTCTAGAAAGTTGGTTGCTGCAAAGATACAAGGTTGTGAGTTTGGTCAAATTGCCTATGATGTTTGTGATATTGCCTTGGATCTTGAAGGCACTGTTGCATGATGCAGTGGTACAGCCAGCATGGGACCTCATCTTTGCAGGCTAATTTTCTAGATTGTAACACTGGGATTTGTGCACAAGCTAAGCTAGCTAAGACAGTAGCTTCCTTGCAACCCATAAAAGACAAAGGAAAAGGGGTGAAAAGGGGGAGATGGTTAGCTTTGATGAGCAGGCAACATCTTCCTAACCCCCTTCTTCTTGTCTCCTCTCACTATCTCTCTCACACACATGGCAAGCAAGGGTGTCTGAGTGTGTGAAAAAAATACTAAACTAATCCAACCACTAAAGCAAATTAATTTTTATTTCGGTTGAGAATCGGGCACCTTCTAGGTCAAGAAAATTGGGCATGACCTTTGCTAATTTTCTTGACCTTAGAGTGCCCCATTTCTCAACCGAAACGGAATTAATCAACGTTTCAGGAGAAAGGGGTCATTTTAGAAGATCACAAGTAGCAGCAGCATCACTTGACAAAATCACAACTAGCAGCAGCAACTCGCAGATAGCAGCAGCAGCATCACTTGACAAGTAGTACAGCAGCAGCAGCAGCATGCATGCACTGGTCCATTGGCACAAAGTCCATGACCCAGAACAGAGCAATTTACTAAAAATGAAGAAGAAAAAAGGCATGCATGCACTGGTTGTAGCAAATCATCACTTCTGAATCAAAACAACAATTAGGACAGGGAAATTATGACACACTTCTGAAGAAAAAATGATTTGTGTAATCTGGTTGGTACTCTTACAGTTGCATAAATTGAAAAAAATTGATCTGTGTGATCTGGGTTACAGTATCAGCAACCTTGCATTTCATTTTATACAAAGGAGCTCACAAAGGCCATGTCATGCTTCGCAATATTTGTTTACTGAAACTAAATGAACAAGAGCAAAGATGCACTAAAGGTTCTACTGGACATGCTTTATGTCTAACACTCCTATGTTTAAGATATGCATAACATTCAATCTGGATCAATCTCACACTATGAACATAGGAAAAATTATCACTCCCTTTTGAGTGAATCGAACCACAACAACAAATCAAATCTGGGGCTCACATGAGGAGTAAGACGACGCTTGGGCTTGTTGGAGTCTTTATTGGCCTTGCTCTTCTTCACCACAAGTCTGCATCGCCACAGAAACAATAGCAGAAAAGCGAATCAGAACCCAACGCAAAACAACATCAGGAAAACTAAAGCAGAACAACCACCGGAAATGAGTCCATCACCTAAAACCAAGCAGATGATAACATTGAGTAAGAAAGACTGATGAGATGTGCTGGTTTACCTAAAACCATTTCCTTGATAACACTCATTTCCGTCTAAGGTGAAATAAACATATGCATGCCAAGGTGAAATAGTACAAAGAAAGCACTCATCAGGTAGCAGTGCATACAAAATCCCTGTTTTACTAGTAGCAAATACTCTGTGTGTTAGCAGTAGTAAAAACTATACAAAATCCTTGTTTTACTAGTAGCAAATACTCTATGTTAGTAGTAGTAAAAACTCATGGAGTACCAAATTCAAATAAAAAAATGTTGTAGCTAACAGAAGTATGGAACAATTGTTAACAACTCGAGTCAGAAAAGGTAGGAGTCTCTTAAGAGAGACACAACTGATACTGATCAAAGATAATAACATAGCACAAAAATAGGTAGGTACATTGACTTCTTTAAAGACAATAAGCAGGACCAATAGATTCACATGTTACATCAGTATGAAGTTACAATGGCAGATGCCAGGTGTGAAAAGGATATGGCAAAAAAATTATGCTCAGAACAGAGGATATGCAGATTGGGGGAAGCAGAGTTAGCCATATTCAAAAATGAAAAAATAGTAAATGGTCTACCTACAGTATTATCCTTCCAGCATGAAGATGTGAGTACATACTAAGTAGCATCGGCACAAGATAAACAGAAATGAACAATCCAAAAGATGCAGTATGAGTATGTACATTACAAGGAACAGTTTTTTGCATTGACAACAGAAGCTATGCTCACAAATTTGTATTGTAGGTACAGGAAATGCGCCAGAAATCATATAAGCATACCCAATTACACACATGGTACTTAGATCACACTGTCAATTCATACTACACGAGTCACTCTTATGAGATAATGGCATGCAGCTGTATGCAACTACTTGACCATTACAATTTATACTACACGAGTCACTCTTATATAATATAATTGAACAAAACACTGCCATGCATTTACTGGACTATGACCAGGTGCAAGTTGATGAGAATCATCATGCTGAAACTGATACAACCACATCATATCCTTCTAACGTTCCTAGTTCACACAGAAAACACTTCACCAACAACACATAATTGCAATCTGGATCAATCTCACACTATGAACATATGGAGATGGGATGGGAGGAGGGAAGGGGATAGGGGTCGGGGCGGTAGCTTACCTTGGAGGAGCGGGCCGGGGTGGAGGAGGCGGTCAGAGAGGATAAGGATGCTCCGGCGACGGGTGGTGGTGGTGGTGCTCCGGCGACGGTGGTGTGGACGGGGCGGCGTCCGGGCGGCGGGGTCGCGTCGAGGCGGCGGGGCAGC
>NC_041389.1:723494608-723508472 GCF_002162155.2 Triticum dicoccoides | reverse complement strand
CAACAACAACAACAATAACAACAGCAACAGCAGCAGCAGCAACAACAACAACAACAACAACAACAACAACAACAACAACAACAACAACAACAAAATGGGTCAAAAGATGGAAATTCAACTATTTGTTTAAACTTTATCCAAGACAACAGAGAACTACAGGATGGTAACTAAGAACTTTGCAGCCTTCTTTTTACCTCCCATAATGAGTTGTGTGACATGACAATGTCTATATCTTTTTCCTTAGCAGTGGTTCCCCAAGTAGTTTACTGAAGATTACCTCTCAAACTACATGATTGGTGGGCATGCAAAGGTCCAAGTATTTCTACCAGAACATGATGATTATCTAGATGTTTTCATGAAGACCGTGAAGGATGGGCGGTCGGCCATCACAAGAGGTTGGACTAGAGTCGTGCGTGCATTCTGCATGGAGGAGGGCACAATATGGGCATCCGCTTCACCTTGTTCAGCAACCAGAATGTATTTCGCCTCTTTCTTTACCGTTTTTGATATTACAAGTATACAACTGTGGTTCTTCATTCTTTATTTGGTTCTTTTGTAATTCTTGAACATATGTACCTATGAATCGAATAATGCACTGGTTATTTGAACCTGATGGATATGAATAAAGCTATAGCATATATTAAAATTCAAATTCAAATCCGGTACAATTTGAAGTAGCAGCGATTAAATTATGGTGAAATTACTCTCTTCAGGTCGTTACGACACACACGGTTGGTAAAACATAAAGGTTTGTGATATACACCATAATCCGACACGGTTCACAGAGAGGAAAGGTGTGCAAGCCTGCACACAGTTGCCATTTGCAAAGCGTGTGCGTTGTCAGACAATATCACAAATGGTGGAGGCAAACTAAACTGTTGTCATAGTTGCCTTATCGTACACGATTCGCAACCATGAACTGTTTCTGATGAAATGTTGCACCACACAATAGCGTGTGCGATAGTTGTCATGTACAATGATGTTACGACGGTCCGACGTTTTGTAATCCTGTCTGACACTCGTACCATGATTAGTGAATCTTCTTAATTAGTTATCGCATATGGTTTGGGAAAAGCGAATGTGTGTGATTGTATGCTTATCATACACGTTCTTTAGTAGTGAACTGTTTGTGATCGGCCGCGCATCGTAAACGTAGCATCACAGAATACCGACTGTGGTGTCAATGCAAGCACAAACGAGCAAGAGTACTGTATATGCATCTTGGATCCCTATCCCTGATGGTTTCTGGATCGTGTGGGAAGGAGCCCCCCCCTATCGCCCACACTCACTTGGCGACGGTTTGAAATGCCATCATGGAAAGGGGTTAAAAATCGTTCGTATAGTACCGAGACGTACCGGTGTGTGATGTCGAAGTGAGGGACCATTTTGCAAAGAAACCTCTACCTCGAAAGGAGATGGTAGATCCAGTGAAAGTGAAGTGCACTCTGGATGCCCTGAAGCGACCACCACCGCCTCCGCCGGACTCCAACTATGTCCGCTATCTTAAAAAGACATATGAAGATGCACAGCGGTCGATAAGTACTTCTAGTGATGCAAGGTTAGCACAATGAAGAAGTGGGAAACAAATTCCCCAGCTCGGCGAACAGACGAACCAATCGTGCTCCCTGCTCAAGGTCTCTAGAGATATCATCGCTAATGATCCGGGAATACTGCCCGATACCAATCCCGGTGATTACCTGGGCGATTATGTAGAGTTTGAAACGTTAGAGGTGGTAGAGTTCAGATACAAGTATGGGAAGCCTCTCGTTAAACCTGATCATCCTCCTCTAACAACGATGATGCGAAGATTGCATGAATGGTACATGAAAACCTGCAGCGGGTCTGGGAAGGATACTTTGATGCCAGGAGTTAAAGAGGAGCATGGCCTTGTTGGAACTGAGGTGATGCCTGTTGAATTTGTGGAGTTATTCCAGTTATACAATCAAGCGGCCCTCGACAAACAACTCATTACTTGCTACTGTCTGTAAGTATTACTTCTGTAGTTAAGTCTCTATAGCTCAGCTCTTTCATTGCATGTATATATAATTATCCGCACTATATCATGCAGACTGAAGATCATGAAATGCAAAAAAAGCACAAATCTATGACATTGGGTTCATTAACGCAAATACCATAAATGAATGGTCAGTTAAAAAAGAGAGTCAAAGATACTGAGAAGAACTTGCTACAATCCTTACTTCAAAATCAAAACAAAGGGACAATCCTTACTCCCAGGTCAGTTAAAAAGTGAGTGTTACTATCTTGTGCATATTCGGTTCCGCTTACTCCAGGTTATACTAATGTAATTAATGAGTTATGCATGCGTGCACAGCTTCCACTTTATTCTGCTAGAGATTAATTAAGCTTGACCGCGGAGTACTAACTGTCTTAGACTCAAGACGAAAAGATCCCCAGGACTATGCGGACATTACTGCAATGCTCCAGAAGTAAGTTCAATCGATCATTATCACACCATATCGGCAACTTTGTTCATTTCCTAATATCAAGTAATTATTCTCTTTGTCTGGCAGGGTTTGGAAAGAGTTCACCGGAATTGCTCCAGGACTGCTGAGGGAGCTACGATTTACACACCCGAAAGTAAGTAGTACTAGCTAGTTCCACGCATCTCCTATTGATTCTAGTTTCATCAATACCATTTATCATGCTTCATTATCTGTTTGATTAAACTCTATTTCTCGTAAAGTGCTTGTGGCAGGAAGCCGAGAATGATTTTTGTGGATACTACATTTGTGAGTTCATCTACAACGCGACCTCTCAGCAAGGCTACTCTGCAAAACAATATGAAGTACGTAAACAATAATATTCACAATTTTATTTTATTACCATCATTTGTGTTGAGTTTCATTCATATATATGTATTGACCCCCTTCTTTAAATTATATATGGAAGATGCGGGATGAACTCCTACCACATGATAGCATACGCTCAATTCAAGAGGAATTGGTGGCATTGTTTCTTTGACCACGTCATCGATGAGAAGGGAGAATACCATCGGGAAATTGATATAGACTTTAGATGTTAGGGATTATAAGAGATGTTATATTGTATATATGTAGTAGCATTGGATAGATATACGAAAACTTGTTGTTACACCAATCTCTTGGAGAAAGAGAGGTCACCTCTCTCTATATATGTTCATGACGATCTTCTATAATTAATTGTTCCTTCATTTGCTTACTAGCTAGCGTGTCGAGTTCTCTCTATATGTATAGTAGCTAGCGTCAACCAAGCACGGAGAAAGAGAGGTCACTTCTCTCTATTAGCTAGCTATCACAATATGAAACCCCTAAATTAACCCTCCAAAACCCCCTAACCCCCCCCCTCAAAAAAACAAAACAAAACCCCCACCTCATGCCAGCTACTAACGCTTGGATGCCTTTTGGTCCCGATTGGTGATACCAACCGGAACTAAAGGTCCTCCTGCCTGGGCGCCCCGCAGCAGCCACATGAAGCCCCTTCTGTCCCAGCTCATAAGCGAATCGTGACTAAAGGTTTTGGGCTTTAGTACCGACCTTTTTGTCCCAGCTCCAGAACCGAGACTAAAGGCCCTCTGGAACCGGGAGTAATGCCTTTTTGCCATGGCATATTTGAAAACATTAGGCTAGGTTAAATGTTCACATAAAAGGTGCAAGTTGAGCATGAGGTGATGTCTATAATGCAAACTATGTAGATTGGCCATCATGCTTGTTGTGAGAAGCTCCAGTTTTTGAGAAGCATATACCCAAACCTGCCCCAAATGGGACAAAATTGTACCACGGCATGTTGATGCCGATCCATGATAGCATGCCAAGTTTCATAAATTTCAGACGAGTTTTGGATTTACTAGAATTTAAAACCAAGCATCTCAAAGTTTTGCCGGCAATCAACGGTGCCATGGTGTTTGAAAATTCATTCCCATTTCTTGCATGGGACGTAAGCATGCACCCATGGACAAAGATTTGATCTTTGAACGAATTTATATGCACTGGAGCATATGCATGTAGTTGAAATTTGAATTATGCACATAAATGCATTGAAAACTCACCTAATGCATAAAAATATCCAAATGAACCCCGCAAAATAAAAAAAATTCACATAACACTCCTGTTGTTCTATGTTGACATGAGAAAAAACTTGAAAGCAATAAGAGGCAATGGATATCGTTTCGTCCCCAAAGGTGGGACGTTCCCTACCGAAACCATCATCACTACTAGGGAAAGCCCTAGCAGTAGCGCTGGTTTTGTGCTCACTAGTAGCGCGGGTAGGCGCGCTACTAATAAGGCGCTACAGCTACTGCTTAGCAGTAGCGCGTGCCCGCACGCGCTACTGCTAGGACGAATAGCTGCAGTGTTTGTTCACTCCAGCGCTACTGCTAATGTAACTACTGGCAGCGTGTTTTCTCTCCATCGCTACTAGTATTTTTTTTTATTTTTTTATTTTTAGTTTATTTATTCGCCATCGTACAAATATTGATACAATACCAGTTATGAGGTTTACATAATTATTTCCATAACAGTGTCAAATAAAGGTGGATTAGGTTCAAGTGGAGGCAATATGTGGTGCATGTCAAAAGTATACTACTAATCCAAACATGATCTAGTTTGGACTAGTAGTACTTTCGATGTGCACCACATGTTGCCTCCACTTGAATCTAATCCGCCAGCACAAGATATTTAATCATCATCATGGTCATTACCACCAACAATATTTATTTAATCACCACTAACACCAGCTAATAATAATCATCATAGTCATTACCACCAACACTAGCTATTTTATCATCATAGTAATAGTGTAGCACATCATCATCCTGAAACTCATTTCTAACTAGCTAATCACTCCTGCTGCTCTCTCTTAGGTAAAACAACATAAAACATGTGTAGCTCTCCTCCTTGATCAAGTTGGAGCATGCAGATGAACCTGTCTCCAAATCGTGGGTAGCGCCTCTGTTTGCTTCCTAGTACTTCTCTGCGCTCCCCCATCACATATTTGGTCCAGTCTTGCACTATTAAGCATCCGTCGCTAATCTTGAATGCACTAAACTAATCTGTAGGATATCTTGGCCGTAAGCTGATAATACTCATGGTACCTTTAGTCTCGATCCCATAAGGCACAACATTCATCGGGAGTCCCTGCTGAAGAACATCGTATGGTAATATACTTAGCAATGAAGTTTAGCTTCAAAAATAATGTATGGAAAAGATGCACTGAGGACAAATAGTAAAAATCTTACCATCCTTCATAAATAGATGTGACCGTAGTTCCTTACGAACACTATTGGTCGCACGTTTTCAGTACTAACATTTCTAAATCTAGGAAGAAAATTTGTCTTGACAGTATCAAGATCCTCAAGCCATCAAACATAATGACTTAGCTCCTCGCAGTTTAGTTCAGCCTCGGGACAGTAGTAGGTCCTGGCTACCAAGCGCTGGACATGTTTGCTTGCACCGAAATAAGCTGACAATACAAATTAGTTGTCAACTATTTTTCAATAAACAATATCAAAGACATAAATATGGTTGAGAAACTTACATAATGGTATAACTGGAGGCGTCTGCACATCGACCCAGATGTCCGTATTACCTTCAATATCATCTTCCGGACGAATATCAAAGGTGATAACTGTCGTGGAATTGTCATGTCAGATGTCCTTTAGTGTGAGGACTTAGTCGCGAGGCCAACGCATCTATGTGGTAGCTTGAGAGGGGTTGAGCGGGATCGAGAGACGCAACACAAGACGGGGATTTAGACAGCTTCGGGCCCCGGGAAACATCATCCGGTAAAAACCCTACATGCTGTTTGAGGCTATGTCTCATTAGCATCACGAGGGAGTCACCGTAAACCGGCTCTCCTCTTTGTGTCTAGCCCTAAGATTGTTTCTCTGCTTGTAGCTTGTCCCTCTTTGGGGAGCCCTGCCCCTCCTTATATATGTTGAAGGGGCGGGTTACATGTGGAGTCCTATTAGGATTAAGACTAGTCTTCCTTCTAATACAAACCGGATACAAGTCCGGGTCTTCCTTGTAAAGTAAATATTCCTCACGCCTTTTCTCTTAAACCGGCCCACCATAGCATGATCCGTCCTTCCATAAACCGCTCGTTGGGCCACCAGGTCTTGTCGCTCCTCTGACCCGCCTGCCAGATTACCAATGAACCGTAAACCGCCATGTCCAAGTGGGTTGCCAGTGAATCGCCAAACTCTAGCCGGGTCATACATCCGGCGGTTTATACCGCGGGGTATATCCCCGACAATAGCCCCCAGTTTAATTTGGATTCATCCATGTTAAACTGATCTGCAACAAGAACAAATTTGTCGGGTTGTGCTCCGGTTTAAATATACTTGTAAGCCGGCACTTGATCATCCTTAAATCCTTGTCATTTCTTCCTTCCAAGTTAATAACCATCTTCATAATCAATTTACTTGCAGAAGGTATTTGTAAATAAAGAATCCATTTGAATCGGCCTTCAATGCTTTGATTTGACAAAAATATTAGTCTCTGAAATATTCAACTGATATCCAGCCGGCTTGAAGATGTAAAACTTGCCGGTTTATGATTACCACCATTGTCTGGTTATAAAAACTGATAATTCCAGGTCATGATTGTTGCCAACACCGGTTCATGATTGTTGATGACGCCGGGTTACAGACACAGGGTCAAAATGATTGGTGACGCCGGGTTAATCCAGTTTGCTCAAAACAGAGAATTTGAAAATAGTTCTTCGATAATAATATAATACCTGTAGCCCCCAAGTCTTGAGCAGAACAAAGTGATGGCTTAAGACTTGCTTCAATATAAATACTGCCACTTAAGAAGAAATCCATGTTGTCCATCCCAGTGACTAGTAAAAACTGAATACTCCATATTATGTAGCCCCCAAGTGCCGGGTTATCATGCTTACAGCAACCTAGGACTTGCAATTGTCTTATACTCATAAAAACTTCAACCAGTGTAGCCCCCAAGAGCCGGGTCATTATGCAATAATGAGCAGGGACTTTGTAGTTATAATCATGTAGATTTGAGTAATGATGTGTAGCCCCCAAGGGCCGGCTAAGTAAGATAATATTGAGCTGGGACTTTAATATATACTTCAATGAAAATAACATCATATGATGTAACCCTCATCATGGGACTTGAATCCACGTCCACAAGGTTAAGAGCCTTGTGCTTTACCAACTGAGCAGTGGACTCTTCAATATAATGAATAAAAACTTTGTACCTTCAACTGTTGACAGGAGCAATTGGTAGCCCCCAAGGGCCGACTCATTATAATGTGATGAGTCGGGTCTTCAATAATATGAGCAGAAAATTACTTTGCATTAGCCCCCAAGTGTCATGGTGCATGCTTGCAGCGACATGAGACTTGGATGTAATCTCAATTTGAATAATGTAGCCCCCAAGTGCCGGGTCGTGAGCCTGCAGCGACTTGGGACTATTCCTTCCATTGTAGAACAAATCATATCCTTTGATAAAATAAAAACTGTTGCGCTAAAGCGACTTTAAAAACTCAATAATACCGGTTACTAATAACCATAAAAATCTAGCCATGTTGGCTATTCAAGATAATATAATCCGGCATGAAAAATTCATCCAATATCATAATGAAAATTCAGCGAAATTTGGCTATTTGAATAATATAACCCAATCATTTATAAGCGCATGATTCCAATGGCACAATCCAAATATATACTGGCGACATATAGTCCAAAGCCAGGCCGGTTTAATAAACACCGGATAATTTTTCATCATATACTGGCAACACATAGTCGAAATCCAGGCCAGTTTAATAAACGTCAGTGATTTATAATCATGCTTTATTCAACCTATTTCTGCATACAACAAGTTTAAAATGTCCTGGCGATTTACCGCCGGACGGGTCATAATGCCCAACATATAACCTGGGTTTATAACCAAGGTTGCATTTTAAGAATAATCAAATATGAAATACATCATACCTGTGATATTGAATCACATTGCTGGTTTTACCAATTTTTTGTAGTAAAAGTGATAACCCCAATCTTGAGTAATGATAACTCCTTTCATACTGTGCCGGTTGATGATAAACCGTACCGGTTGAGATAAACACCGGTTTAACCATATATAATACTGGCGACTCGTAGTCAAACCAGACCGGGCTGATAGTCTCCGGATTATAACTTGATCCTGTATTGACAACTTGTAATTGAAAATCAAGCCGGGTTGATAAACACCGGTTTACTCCATAATAGGATGGTAACAGAAAATCAAACCGGGCAGATGGCCTCCGGATTAAGATTTGACCGTGTTCCGTCAATTTGTAATTGACAGTTGAAACGGATTAAAACGTTGTCGGTTTAAAAAACGCAACAAAAATCAAATAATAGTTATGAAAAAATATGGAAACAAAGGCAATAATAAAAACCGTTTGCAAAAATATGCTATACTGAGCTGTTCAGATGGTATTACCAAGGTCGGACAGGATCAAGGCCCCCAATAGGAGTGACAATGATTCAAGTCAGCCAGGTCCCCAAATGACTCGTGGCATATATGCCAGATCAAGAGGCGTGGCAATGGTTCGGGTTCGACCATGCCCCCAAGTGATTTTGTGGCCTTAGGCCGACCAAGAGGCGTGACTGGTTCAGACTTGACCATGTCCCCAAATGATCTGGTGGCTGTCGCCTATCAAAGGGTGTTCGTTGGTTCGGACACGACCAAGGCCCCCAGTGATATATAAAAAACAAATGTCAAGGGGTAAACCGGAGGCCGCTTTAAACAGAACCACTCCGTGTAACCTCGCATGATAAGAAAGAAAGAGACCCCGCTTTATGAAGCAGAAGCCCCCATGTGATCAATAATATGTTAGGCCAATAAGGCAGGATACCCATGTTTGAACCGCGCATCATGGCAGCAGGTCCTCTTCGGTAATTTTTAACCTTTTTGCAAGAGATAAATTCTTCTTGAACCGGAATTTTGAACCGGGTATTGAGAGCTTCAAAGCTTTGTGGGAGAACAAATTTTCCTTAAACCGGATTGCAAACCGGAATCTTCGTTTTCAGCCGGAAATTTTCTGATGGCCTTTCAAACTTGAACTTGCGAGAAGTTAATTCCTTTTTGAACCGGACATTTTCAAACCAGATTTGAGAGCTTCAGAGCTTTGCGGGAGAACAGATTTCCCTTGAATTGGATTTTAAACCGGAATCCTTTCTGATGACCCGGAACTTCTTCATTGAGCCGGGATTTTGTAACTGTCATATACTTTCTAAGCCGGAAATTTTCTGACGGCCTTCAAATAACAGTAGCCTCCGGGACTGGGTTATCTTTCCCTCCATCGTACTGGGTTCTTAAATTTGCTGAAACTGGCAAGATTTGCTGAGTCATGTCATCGTAGCCCCCGAGTCTCAAGGTGACTCGAGGAGTTGGCTTGAAACTCTCCATATTTGACCGTCATATAAACTGGCATAACTTGTATATCATTGGTATTGATAGCATGATGTGAATCCACAGAAGGTTGAGGTGACTGCGGCAGGTTATAAATGATCCTGCATGAGCCGTGTCAGCAACTCGGCTAATAGTTCCTTCCAACTGGCGATTTGAATTTAACCAAAACTATAGTGGTGGTGACTTGTGCGCCTGCCCATTGAACCACCCAGTGCAGACGGCGGTTGATAGTATATGATAATTTGCCTCCAATTTGAAAGAAAACCGGGCTACCCAAGCTATGACTTGCTCATGCAGACATGTGCGGCCTGGTATGTTGATGTAGACCAGGCCGTGAGAGACGGACGGTAAAGACGACCGTAACATCAGAGGCGGCATAGACAGATGAACCGGCTGTGGTGTTGTAAGCCGGTGCGGAAGGGCAAGTTATCCTCCGCGTTGTAAGCCAGTGCGAACACGTGAACCGGCCGCGAGAGTGGACGGGCGAGTCGTCTGTGACGTTATAAACTGGTGCGGTCGCGAGAGACGGCCACGGCGTTGTAAGCCGATGTGGGAGTTTGTTGAATAACAACAACCACCTGTGCCGAACGATGTCGGCATGCCTGCATCTCCATAGTATAATACCACTTTGTAACGAATAATTCTCCTGCATATAAAAAATACCATAGAGCAGAGTAGTTGTGCTCAAAGTAATTAACTATACTAAGAAAATGTATAAGGAAAATAACACCTGATTTATTTTTTGGACGCATGTGGGCGTGGCCATTAGCGCATAGCTGGTCTCCACATATGTGTATTCCATCCAATTTATGCAAACTGATCTCTGAAGAAAATCAGCCCAATACGGAGTACCAGCACTAGTCATGTTGGTTTATTCCTTAGATCTCTGCGGCCGGATTAGACAATAATCAGCACCAGCCTTCGTCTGCAAGTAACACTTTGTTTCTTTGGATTTAATTAGCCCCCACTGTAGGAAAAAGTAACAGCGGCACTGATTCCCTCAGGACTTGAAGCTGGCGTTCCCCTGACACCAGCGGTTTAAACGCGACGGTTCCAGCGTAGCGGAATAGAACCCGCGAACGAGCGGATCTGGTGATAGCAGCCGGTGGTTTTAGTGCTGTAGGGCCAGCAAAGCGGCGACTCGGAAGATCGTTGGAAACGACGCAATAAAAAACGCCAGCAAAAACTCTTGAGCTGAATAGATCTGCGAGCATAAAATAGCACGAGCAGACCACATATGTTTTCTATAATGCAAATTTAATACGTAGAGAAATTTAACGAAGACGAGTGCACCTGATTACGTCCGTAGGCAGCGACTTTGAATACTCTGATTCCTTCTTCACGGTTTTTTTCTTCTTTTTCCTTGTTACTATTTGGATGTGACATCCGAAAACGACATGCGTCCGGTCTGGTCACCTGCGGGCTGACTCTGTTTCCTTTTATTTTCCCTGAACCAGACTCTGACTAGCTTTCTTGTGCTGACGTACTGCTACTCGGATTGGAGCTGACGCCTGGGGTTTGTCCCAATTTTGTTTTTTGTTTTGATGGCATAAATTCTCAGCTGGTTTTCTCTGCCGCCGCTCCCGGAACGAAGATCGAGGTGGAATCCTAAACTGCATCTCTCCCTTTTCCTTGCGTGAGCCAGAGAAAAACTTCCTTTCCTTTTGTCTTGACATGATGATAAACTTGCCATAGTACTCCCTCTAGTCCACACGCACGCATAGTCACTCGGGCGCTCCGCAAGCCTTCTACTTCTTTTCTCGATATTTTCAAACCTGTACTATTTGCCTCGGTACTTGGTACACCAGCAGATTATATTGTGGAGGTACAGAGCAGCAAACGTAACTGCATGGATTGGATAGAACGATTGCAACAGAGATTCCCTGCTCCTATCGGCGCAACTTGCGATTGACTGATCGCCGAAATAAATTTCTCTTGATCTCAAATCTTGTATATGCCAGATGTAACTTCTTCGGCGCCGGGTCTGCTTTAATCCGGCCGATCGTGAACCTCTCAATCCCTTGAAAGGTTCCCTCCAAGAACTCATCACCACCGTGCGCGGGCCCCATGGTGGGCGCCAACTGTCGTGGAATTGTCACGTCAGATGTCCTTTAGTGTGAGGACTTAGTCGCGAGGCCAACGCATCTATGTGGTAGCTTGAGAGGGGTTGAGCGGGATCGAGAGACGCAACACAAGACGGGGATTTAGACAACTTCGGGCCCCGGGAAACATCATCCAGTAAAAACCCTACATGCTGTTTGAGGCTATGTCTCATTATCATCACGAGGGAGTCGCCGTAAACCGGCTCTCCTCTTTGTGTCTAGCCCTAAGATTGTTTCTCTGCTTGTAGCTTGTCCCTCTTTGGGGAGCCCTGCCCCTCCTTATATATGTTGAAGGGGCGGGTTACATGTGGAGTCCTATTAGGATTAAGACTAGTCTTCCTTCTAATACAAACCGGATACAAGTCCGGGTCTTCCTTGTAAAGTAAATATTCCTCACGCCTTTTCTCTTAAACCGGCCCACCATAGCATGATCCGGCCTTCCATAAACCGTCCGTTGGGCCACCGGGTCTTGTCGCTCCTCTGACCCGCCTGCCGGATTACCAATGAACCGTAAACCGCCATGTCCAAGTGGGTTGCCAGTGAATCGCCAAACTCTAGCCGGGTCATACATCCGGTGGTTTATACCGCGGGGTATATCCCCGACAATAACCATATCAGGCTCAAATGCATAAGTCTTGCATAGTGCTCGCCATGTTTTGCATCCAAAATAGGTGTAGTCGTCTGAATTGTATAATTTTGCATGGAAAATATAACCATGCTCGGTCTTCAAATAAACTTTCTTTACCTCCGTAGTATGACTGAAACCTATCTTATCCAATACAAAAACTCTTGCATGGCAGGGGATACGCTAGTAGAATAGTAAAAAAATATAAGTTGAAGCAAATGAAGCAGATGTCATGCTTAATTACGAAAAAAGACTTGTCGTTATGACTTACTGTATCCACTTCGAAGTTCTCGTCCAGCTTGATGCTGAAGCGCCTATCATCATCTAGGAAGATTCCGTCGCACAGGCCGTGCTCGTCTTCATACTATTTGCAAATACCAAAATCCTTTTCGTCGTCAGACATTTCCTATGTTCATACTTAAAACATTAATTGCAAATTGATCAAAGACAACTACCAGGATACTCAACACACAAATCCGGGGCACTCGATATTTCCTACATAGAATCTAGCACAAGTCATGCCAAAATTCACGGAAAAATCCGGCATGACCTTTGCTAAAATAGGACATATCGAGCGCCTGAAATTTGCCGGAACGAAAATGAATCAACACTCCGGCAAAACATAGGCCACTCGGAGGTGTAACCTGCAAACATGACCGGCCACTTGGATATTGAGCAACACAAGATATACATTTCAAAATATCTTATAGGACTCAAATTAGCATGCATTCAATAAGCAAAAGTAAATCATCTCATGCGTCCGTACATCGTCGAATATTATCACTAATACATCACGAATAGTGTCATACATATAACATCACTAATACAACTAAAACCCGAGCACACGACGGGTATCGGCGCGGGCGGTGGACACCCACAAAGAAGGAACCATCACGGGATCATAGCTCCAGTGAGATCCCTGGAGAACCTGCCAGGTATTGGAGAACCTGTGCTCCAACGCAAACAAGTAGCGACGGACGTGCGCGTCCTCCTCACTGACACGGTGACGCACCACCTCCGTGGAGTCCTCGAGCCTCTGGACCATCACTGGCCCACGCGACCGCCACCAAAGAAGGTTCGGGTCAACGACAGGCTGGCTCCTCACCAACCTGCGCCCCCCGGTAGGTAGCGCCTCCCAGTACCACCCCGGCGGAGCCCAGTCCCGGACATGGCCCATCTGGTCAAGCAGGTGTCGTCCTCCGCCGACTCGACGACGAGGATGCGAAATAGGCATCGTCTACGTCGATGCGGGAAAAATTGCTTTAACTAAAAAATAACAACAAGTTCTTACTAACTAGTTCTATTAATTCAACTAATCTTACTAAAAATAAACTTACTATAAATAAAAAATATTCTAATACCTAATTAGTACCTAGTTCTTACTAACTAATTAGTACCTAGGAACTACTGCCCTAATTACCATCTAATTTGATGAACCTATAAGGGTGGAAAGTGGTAGCGGATATTCCAATTATCCAACTATAAAGTGGAATAAGTGATCAAATTTTACTCGTTTTATGATTCATCTTAGAAATTTGATTCGTTTCCACCCTTACATGAACCCTAACTCATTTGCCGCATCCGCGTCCGATTTGTTTCCACTCTTACATGAACCCTAACTAATTTGATGCAACTAAAATATAAAAAAAACTTGGCAGAGGTAGGGGAGAGGGAGGAGCAGGCGTGCTCACCTCGGGTGCCTGCGACGAGGGAGGGGCAGGCAG